>NW_028257667.1:0-96230 GCF_054643075.1 Acanthaster planci | reverse complement strand
AAGTGTCCAAGTACCCACTTTAATCGTTCCATTTTGGAAAGTTTGGTGATATTGTTTTTGTTTGTGTTGTGGGGTTTTCCTTTTTTTATGTGGAAAAATATTGTGTAGAAATAAGGCAGAAATATTTCTCCATATAGTTGTGGTTAGAAAGTATGAGATGAAACAAGACTGCAAAAACTTTTGAGAAGAATCACACCTTTTACATGTTGTTTCACGTATATTTAAGGTGACTGTGAAGCAGATCTGCAAAAGGGGGAAAGCACAGTCATGACACTTTTTAAATTCAATGGAAGGGTTTAAGAAAATTATTTTAAAATTTCTTGGGTAGGTGGGGGATGCTAAACATGTAATTTTGTGTGAAATTCACTCCTTGTCAATCCACAGCATAAGAATACTTAAGGTGCAAGTCTATACTTATCCTTGTTAGGCTCTACAAATTACAACAAATGAAGTTTTGAACTAGTCCACGGATTGTTCATTGTTCTACAGGAGGCAGCACTTAGGCCATGGTTATTTGCAGAAAAATGTGGCAAAAATCATCGCGGCCCACTGCAACTGCATTGCTGGCCTCGGAGAGGCTGGCACTCATGTCTGTGCTTTGATGTTTTATATTGACACAAAGGTGCATACTACAGATAGCAAAACAGTAACACAGGAACCAGCTTGCTGGAAGCTTCCATCAGCCGTAGAGGAAGTGCAGAACTTGTCCATAGCTCAAATTGATTTCACATCAGCCAAAACCAAGAAGGGAAAGAATGATATGTTGGTTGATGATGGTTTGATGCCAACATAGCATTCCACAGCATAAGACAGTACCTGATCCTACAGATGTTGAACTCCAGACCTTCTTCTCACAGATGAATGCAACAGGAACTAAGCCAGAATTCCTAAGCATTGTACTGGAACACTGCCACCAATTCAAAACATCCCACCCTGACACCATTCTTCCAAGCAGTGATCTCTTTTTCATCTGGCCACCTTACTGTATTAAAAATAAAGAGTGTCTGTAAGAATCCAGAACCAACCTTCTCAATCACTCATTCAATCTGTGTTCTATCTGGAGTAATGCAGCTTTTCTACAGCAGCCTCCAAGTGGGGATGTTTACGTGAGACAGAGGAACAGCAAGCGTATGAGGAAAGAATGAGAGAAATACACCAAAATTTTGAAGTTAACCCCTTAACGCTGGGTCTTTTTTCTGAAAGCCGACTCTGAGAATTCCAGCCTCGCTTGGCCACAAAGGCCACCTGCCAAACCCCAAATTCTTGGTTTGTGGCCCTGCCTGCTCTGCACGCTTTGATTTACACAGTGAAAAGGCTCATTGTTTGGTGGCATGTGGCTCTACTCACGCTTCCACATTCCCATTGCCTCTTTTCAAAGTGGCACCTATTGTGAAGCTGGTGATAATGATGCAAATTCATTTGCCTTTTCATTTCTTGGCAGCGCACAAAGGCCAATCACTATATATCTACAAGAGCCAGGGTATGCCTTCTTTCACCGTGTTCGCTCGAGCGTGGGCTGAGAATAATAGCTGAAAAGCGGGTTGAGGGATCTCAATTTTTATGGCATCTCTCACCGCTTCCCGATGAGAAGGGGTTAAGGACTTTGGCTTTGTAATTAACACAAATTCTCCACACATTGGGGCTTCCCCAGATGGACGTATTTCTTATTATTGCTGTGAGGAGGGGGTCCTAGAAATGAAATATCCATTTTATGCTTGCGACGCTCAAGTCGGTGAATATGCATCCCTTAAATATACATGCCTTGTGGTAAATGGTAAGGAGGTCACTCCTGATAGTAAACAAGCATACATGTATCAGATTCAAACACACATACATGCCCTGTTGACTATGCTGACTACGTGTTGTGGACCAGTGTTGTATCGGAGACCTTGATATCCGAGACCAAGACCAAAACCCGAGACTTACTCCTTCAAGACCAAGACCTGGACTTCGAGCACGAGACTTTTGCAGGTCGAGACCGAGACCACGACATCCGAGAACGAGACCAACCATAAACCAACATTTATTTTTTACCAAAAGGTAAATAGGGACAAACAGATGGCAGTACAATTAAGAAATAAAATGAAAACATTAGTATAAACACACACGCACAAATAGGTCAAATATATTTGTCTCAGTTCTTTTATCAGTGATACTGCTCTACTTTTACCCTGACCTGGTCATGATAAGCCAGGTATGCACTGCTACAAAGGATAACTGCGGAAGGTGGACAAGATGATCTCACAGAATAGTCAAGGATGTAATATCACCATAGTTGCCTCCAAATAAAGAAACTGCCAGAAAGGAAATGGTTCTACCCAGAGTGTCGTAAAGTACCAAGGAAAAGGGAAGAATAGAATTTAGATTGTAACTATCAGTTCTGCTTTGTAAGGAAAGTTGCTGCCCGGTTTCACTCTTAGATATTCAGTCAGTTTCACACTTTTCTGAAGCAAAAAAGAAAAACACTGGTTGAAAGAAAAATCCTATGTTCCTCATTGGGACTTAAACCGGACACCTCACCCCCTGGGTAGATCTCTACCACTTGAGCTAAGCAGTACAGTAGTATATTTTCTCAGGTTTTCCCTGTGAACCAAATTTTTGTCTTGATGTTGCATGGATGCACAACCAAGTAGAGTAATGAACGCAACATTTGGTATGGTAACCGTTTCATTTTCACCATCCCATGTTGTCGTTTCATTCTAAAAAGTGGCTTTTCATAAACTGTGGATATCCATAGTACATGAGGGAAATTTTCTATACCTCATAAACTGTAGAACTACAGGAAAACAAGAAGAAATGGATATGTTGACGTGCAGTATTCATCTAAACACATGTATCTGGTGCCAAACTGCAGTACAGCCTTGAGTTTTTGGACCTCCTGTCACAAGATTTAATGCCCCACACAGAACGACTAATGGATGTGCTTCACCTCACGTGTACAAATGATCAGTGCATGAGGCATTCTCTTTCAAAAAACTTTTCTTGAGAAATGGAAACACTTTGTATTCATATTTATACATGACATACCAGATTTCTGTACTTTTGCATAAATTGGTACTGAAAAAACATCTAAAAAAAAGATCTTCAATGACACCTGTACGAGGTACCCCTTTCTGGGATAACAAAAATCCATTCAGTCAAATGGTTCATTAATGGGCACGTGCTTGTGAGAAAATAAGACACAACTGTGATTTTGTCCAGAAGTGTAACATTACCATCCTTGGAAATGACAAAATCCATAGGAATTGTGCTGTGCAGGATAGCATGTTTCTGGCACAGATGTCCTATAACCCGCTCCATATGAATTCTCGAGTTAGCTATTCTGCATGGGTATTGAACTTGCTCTCAAGACAGTCGCAGCCCATCTCTTCTAAATGAAGGGATTAAGGGATTAGAAGCTCAGCACCCGTCATTTGAACACTACCTGCAATGTCAAACCCCTTGTCTGCCATCACAACATCCCCTGCATCCAATTTGTGAAGGAAAGATGAGTGTTAAAGCATTTGTCACTTGCTCTTCTGCCCCAACCTTGTGATAAATAAGATATGACTCCTTGAGGGGTGATGCCGATTAAAGTATTTTACAATGTTGTTGCTTTTTTATGACAACCATATTGCCTGATGAAAAAAAAAAAAAGAACCTGGATAGGAATGTACACGTACTCATTGAAAGAAAGAAGCAAAAAAGGTACATAACAAGTTAAAGGAGCTCTACGAAGGTAGCCTCTGCAACATCAAACTCAAGAGGATGCAATACATTTATCATTAAAAAAATTGCAAATTTACACATCAGCATTAAGGTGTGCATCCAGATTCATCAACACCACTTAAGAAATTTCATCAGAAGTAATGAATTGTTAGAATACCAAACCACAAAAATTGGAGTACAAATACTTTTCATGAACAGGTTAGTGTAGTGTTTCTTTCCTCACCTTCCACTTTTGTGGTCTAGGTTCAAATCCGGCTCATTCCACACGTGGAGTGGGTTTTCAGTCCCTACTCAAGTTCAAGGGTTTTCACCCCACCTCTAAACTGAACATTTCTTCATTGTCTTCTTGCCTCATTATCATGCTGTAATTGGCCCTAAATGAGCTATTGGATGAACACATAGAAATAAAATCCACGTAATAAGAGCAATGATTAAATGCAAACTATACCTCAATAACTGAACACAGTTGGTCTCCCGTTGACAAAGCAGGAACGTGGATGTGTGTGTTGAATATTGAAACCATCTCCATTTGCTGGAGAACTTCCTTCTGACTAGTGGTACCAATTATTAAGAGTTTTCTTCCCTGCAAACAGATGGAAAATATATTTTTAAGGCAATGGGTCTCAAAGTAAGCTTGGTAATCAAGGAAAATGAAACAATGGAAATATAAGAGCACATGTACATAGCCCATTACTATGAAAATTCAGCTATGAATCCACAACTTTCTTTTCAAAAAGTGTCAACGTGTAGAGAGACCAAAGACCTTCAGTCTAACCCTCCCAGATCCTTCTAAATCCTCTCTCAGGGTTCGCCATATTTTGGAGGATTGTACATGTAGAGCCACTACTACAAAAGGATTATACCGACCAGCAACATAATGAAATCATACTTTGTTTACATGTGTGCTTTCCTATTGCTTGTATCATACTACTAAAAACCATTACTGTTCCCTTTATTCCCATTGTTTGAACCTTTTCTTGACATGTCCCACAAGATCTGCGCATGAAACCAACAAAGCCTTGTGTTCAGGTCCTCAGGGTTGTTATCCCAGATAAACCTTTGATCAAGTCCTCACGCTTTTGTTCTTCCTTGTTCAGTTGAACTCTCATACCCCAAAGCATTTTACCTGAGGACTGACTTTCAGAGTTCCATTGTTCCCACCATGGAGCTATTAAACACAAGGAGTAAGAACAAAGTCCCTACAGACCGTAATCTGATTAACTGCTCCGGTCAGCTCCACAGGCAAGGTGCGGTTACCGGCCCAAGTGTTGAAGACCCAAGGCATTCTTTGTACACAGTGATCGCCACTGCCAGGTAGCTGGTAACCCACACACTCGCCATGTTTCGCTGCAGCATACTGGAGTAAATAAATGGTGGAAAAGATGCACGGAGAGGATGCGCAGTTCTCTTCTGTAGTCCTCAGGAGTCGGTGAGTGATCTCCACAGATGCGCCCGAAAATTCCAAATCAGCGGTGGTTATTTGGTAAAAGTTGGACTTTTTAAAATTCAGTTATGACATTTTGCGATTCCGGTGGTAGAGAACAAATACCCAAAATATGAACTGTGATATTTATTTCGTAAGTCGCAATCCTAGTGGTTCCTACAGTTAAAACAAGGCGGAAACATGCCGCAGGAATGCGGCATGTCGACAACATGGTGAGGTTTCATGCCGAGACAGTTGTGGACAATGACAGAAACTACAACAAATCTTCCCAATTTTTTTTTTTATTTTCCTCTGGACTAGATACATTCGCTCAGTTTTCTTGTGCGTATTTTTTGGAGAGTTTGTATTAGTTAGTAATTTTGTTTATTATTAAAAGAGACGTTTTGGGGATGTAAAGACGTAACCATACTTTCATTGTCATTGGAATATCAGAACAATCACTACATTTATCGAAGTTTAAGTCTCCGATGACGATGGTTTCCGTCTCAAGGCGGCCATGTTAAACATGCGGAAGTGTTAGAGACACGCATGCGTGGTACCCACGATCCTTTGCAAATGCAACTCCGAGCATTCTTTACAGCCCGCCAACGGCACGTAATTTGTTTTGTCCTTGCAGCATGTGCAGGGCTTGCGGTGGCCATCATTGACCCTTTTCATCTCTGTATGTGCTGACTCCTAGTGTTTAATAGCTCCATGTTCTCACGTTTCCCTCCATCTACGGTGACACCAAATCAGATTTGTACGTGAACACAAACCATACATGGTGCTAGTAAGGATGTTTCATTCAATGTTTGTTTTTGGGTCTGATATATTGATCCCTACAGAATAAAATATTTCAGGGCATGAGATGTTTTTGATTCTTTTAAACTATTTCGTACCTTAGGAGGGATTTTTTTCAGCAAAACAAGCAAGGCCTGAAGAACAAGATTGGAGAATCTTGGACCAATTGGTACATAATCTAATGAGAAAGAACAAAGAAGAAGTAAATTGGTTATAATCTCACTGAAACTCAAGGGTACTTGACGTAAAGCAGGACAAAGCATTTTACACTACTTGTACAACAGTGCTTGTACCAAATCATCGTACTTCAATGAATCAAAGCAGTTAAAATGACATTTCTGATGGTTACATGTACATCAGGTCAACAGATGACATGCTGAAGGAGTATGGTTTAGCTCACTTCACTTGAACTCGGAATGGGTGATCTATTTCAGTTATGTAGAACAGTTGCTGGTTTACAGCAATCACATTTTGTAATGAAACACTGAGGAATTCACCAACTTAAAAGGTCCCTGAGCAAACCTAGCAACAAGAGTAGTAAGAAATGCAACCCCACCCCCAAAATGGGTCATTAATGAAATGTTCATGTCATTCAGGTTTGCTTGGAAACGTTTCGGAAAATACATAAACATGAGCTCCTCAAATACTAATTTCCTTTCTACACTTATGAATTGTTTAGGTTATGTTTCTGTAATCTGGCAGATCATGTTCTACTAAATACAGGAGAGTAAAGGAATTAAATAAACAGGGGAAAGCTGCTGTAATGAACACAATGAGGTCCACACAAAGTGCTCGGTATGGCAGTCATTTATTTTTGCAAATGATTGCTTGAAAATCACATGCAACACAATGTATAGTTACATTGGCTCCTATAGATAAAATGCCACTTTGATAAATGGACTGCACTGGGAACCATGCTAATACAGCACCACTGGAGGCACTGGAGTGCTGCAAGCTCATCTGACGATGAGTATGTGTTCGGAGTATCGTCATCAAACATCCGGTTATCACGGTAACAGTCAACGAAACTCCCATGCCAGCCATCATTGATACAGGTGCGTCAGTTAATGTCACGTGTCTGGCTGTATACAACAAACTGTCCTCCAAACCGCCACTGTGCAAGGACAATGCAGCCAAAGTCTTTGCCTATGGTAGTTAAACACCCCTGGAGATTGTTGGCACATTTGACACTTCTATCGCTTATAAGGGGTCCCAAGTGAACTGCACCTTCTGTGTTACCAAAACCACTGGAGACACATTGATCAGTTTCCGAACAGCGTCTGCTCTCCGGGTCATTCATGTGGCCTACAACCTTCACCCCGACAACCCCCATAAGCCCATGGACAGTCTTGTGGAACAATTCGCAGATCGTTTCACTGGTATTGGCAAGTTAAAGAACATTCAGTGCAAGCTACACGTGGACGAGACTGTCCGACCGATTGCCCTGCCACACCGTCGTATCCCGTTCCATGTCCGCAAGAAAGTTGAGAACGAACTTGACAAGCTACTTCGCCTTGATATCATTGAGCCGGTACGCAATGAGCCAACTCCGTGGGTCTCACCCATACATGTGGTCGAAAAAACCTAATCGACCAGGTGAGATTCGTATGTGCGTGGACATGCAAAATGTCAATGCTGCTATTAAACGCGAACGCCACATAACACCCACCATCGACAACATCCTCGCTCAGGTCAATGGCGCTACCGTGTTCAGCAAAATGGACCTTAACGCAGGCTACCACCAAGTTGAGCTAGCCCCAGAATCGCGCCACCTGACTGTATTTTCAACGCACAAAGGCTTGTTCCGTTACAAGCGTTTGAATTTCGGCGTAAGCTCAGCAGAGGAAGTCTTCCAAAACACGATCTCCTCAGCTCTCTGTGGCCTGGTGGGTACGCTAAACATCAGCGATGACATCCTCGTGTTTGGTCGCACGCAAGCCGAACATGACACACGACTTGCAGCCTGTCTGCAACGTCTTCGCGAATGCAACCTAACTCTGAACAGAGATAAGTGCAGTTTCGGTCAGTTACGTGTTGAATACTTTGGCCATGTATTCAGTTCCAGTGGCATCTCTCCCGACAAGAAGAAAGTCGAAGCCATCCAACAAGTTCGTGACCCCACCAATGCCAGCGAGGTCAGGAGTTTCCTTGGCCTGGTAACGTACTGTAGCCGGTTTATACCAGACCTTGCCACTATTTCCGCCCCACTGCGCGAGTTGACCAAGAAAGACTCCACCTGGAACTGGGGACCAGAACACCAGCAAGCGCTCACGTAGATTCGTAAAAGCATCACACACTGTTGTACCATGGCATACTTCGACCCCGGCAAGAAGACTGAACTGCTCGTTGATGCTAGCCCGGTCGGCCTAGCTGGTATTCTTGCCCAAAGCAACGACAGGGATGAACTGTCGATTGTTGCTCTTGCCAGTCGATCTCTGACACCCGTTGAACAGCGGTATTCCCAGACGGAACGCGAAGTTCTCGCCATCACTTGGGCAATACTTCACTTCCACCTCTATGTGTACGGTAGCACCTTCCGCGTTATCACAGATCACAAACCGTTGGTCCCACTGTTCAATAACCAGCACAGCCAAGCTCTGGTTAATGAAGTTGCAGGAGTACAACTTCACCGTTGAGTATCAGCAAGGAAAGCTGAATCCCGCGGACTATATGTCACGAACGCCGTGCCCAAGTCAGTCACCCTCGACAAAATCCGCACTGCCACTCGCGACGAGCGGGTTCTCCAGTCGACCATCGACGTGGTCGCCACCCATAGCTGGGACACACTCTTGAGACAACCCCACAACTAAGAGACTCTCGTGACCCTCAAGAGTCTACACAAAGTGCGCGAAGAACTAACGGCAACAACTGATCGCGACCTGCTGCTGCGTGGAAATCGTATCGTGATTCCACAAGCACTCGCACAATCGATTATCGACATTGCTCACGAAGGACACCAAGGCATGACAAAGACTAAACAGCTACTTCGTGAGAAAGTGTGGTTTCCCAACATGGACACACTCGTCGACAACACGGTTCGCGACTACCTCTCATGTCAGTTGACAACCCCGAATGACACTCGAACACCACTCACTATGTCTACACTCACAGACGGCCCATGGCTCGAAGTCAGCATCGATTTCTGTGATCCCACAGGAGAACATCTCCTCGTAGTCATGGACGATTACAGTCATTTTCCCGAAATCGAAATCGTGACTTTCACTTCTGCCCGTTCAGTAATTCCCAAACTGGATCGTATCTTCGCCACGTTTGGCATTCCAAAGGTAGTATGCTCTGAAAACGGGCTGCCCTTCATCCTTCGCAGACTACCTCGGGTTCCATCATCGGAAAATCACCCCACGTTGGCCCCTTGCCAGTGGGGAGGTGGAACAGTTCATGAAAACAATCAAAAAGACATATCGCACCACAATCACAGACAGAATACCGTGGAAGCAAGCTCTCTATAAGTTCCTGCGAAATTACCGAGCAACGCCGCATGCTACGACAGGAGTTGCATCTGCAACGCTACTCTTTGGCAGGCCCGCGATTTGTGCACGGTCTCCCTGAGACCGTGCACAAATCGCGAGCCAAACCTGTCAGATCGCGTGACAAATGCAAGAAAGCCGCGATGAAACAATACGCTGACAACAGAGAGCAGGCACGTCCCAAGAACATTGAAATCGGTGATACAGTTCTTCTACGACGCGATGGACTAGTCGCAAAACACCAAACCCCATACCATACTCACCCCTACACTGTGACTGCCAAAAAAGGATCTATGGTAACAGCTCAGCGTGGCACTCACACAGTCACACGCAACATCTCGCGACACAAACTCATCCAGACCAACACACCAATCCAGCAGGATCCGGAGGAATCCGACATTGAGGACGTGACAAATCCAACACACACTCCTACTCGAGCACCAGCACCGCGCCAGAACCCTGCTCGAAATCGCCACCCACCTGCTCACCTAAGACTATGTGACTTAAAGACTGTAGGAAAGACACCTGCATGTTGGACACTTTTGTTTAATTTGCTTGAGGACATCTGCACAAGTGTGTTTACCCAATTTGTTTTCCTGTTTATGTTTAGAGAACTTCAAGTTTGGAAAAAGAAAAAAAATGGCTGAAAGAAAATGCAACTTTGTAACTGTGACTAGCTCAAAAGAAATAATAATAGTAACCAACTGTGACTCTAGCTCAAAACAAAGATAATAATAACGATAAGGCATATATATTTGAAGACAGTACAAAAATGGACAGTGAAGCTTTTCTCAGCTAACTCCCAGTTTTGAATCTTATTTAATTAGTCGTCTGCTTCACATTTACAAAATCACTCTTTTATGTACACAGTTATCATTCAAGGTGGAAAGGGATGTAGTATTCTTAAAACATGTCCAAACTGGGACACCGTACATATACTTTGGAACGCATTAAAGGTCAAGGGTCACGCATTCCTCGTGACTGCAGTACAGCCACCTAAAACAGCGTGTACGTCTCACTCTCTCATTCTAAGCTAAACGCCTTAGGATATCACAATGTCAGCAATTACACGTCAGGCTAGCATTTTGAAAGCACTTGAAACTAGACAGATATTTATCAAAGATTTCTCAGAGATAAGTAACAAAGGCTAGGGTCTATCTGCATGTTCTGTTCTGAGGGATTTTTGGAGGTCAAATCTTCCAGTTTTTTGTTGTTTAAAGCAAATTTGTGCACAAAGAACTTAGGAGGCAAAGGAGATGTTCAGAATACCTGAATGTTTGCTATGGCTAAATAGCAATGATTCACAGTACATAAATGTGAAACCTGTTTTGGCAATAAAAACAGTTTCCCTAAATTTTTCTAAACTTCCTTACTCGAAGACCAAGAATTTTGCGAGCTTATATGTACTATGGTACCTAAGTGTATAATTTGGGAGTGGTTCTGACATCAACAATCAGATACTTGGGTGCTCTGTTCTGATGCACATTTCCTAGTAAATTTCTCTTGGGTCATTCTATGTAAAATCACCAAAAATCCAAACTTTACTGATGTTTGATGTTTGGAATAAAGTGGCTGTTTCATCCCTGTTGGACCAACAGTTTTTGCATTATAGACTGCCATTTTCCCCCAATTTTGACTAAACTGGGTACAGCCATCAATTTTCAACTGACCACACCTTCCTAACTTATACGCCAAATTTGTTGATATTGTTCTCTTTGGAAAGGTAATATCACGGGGAGTTCAAATATGCTACTCAAGCACAACTTACCAAGAAGCCTCTCGATATCGTCAACAACGACACAGCTGAGTTCTGACTTGTAAGCATCCTCAAAGATCTATTCAAAACATTTGGAACAACACAAGCTTCTAATAAAAAGTGAAAAGACCACCAACATAAGAGAACGCTTTCATGAAAGTGCAGATAAAATGTCATTTTCAAGGTAAATCCAGTTATTAATCCTAAATTGCTCAGAGCTTATTCATGAACAGCATTAACTGTTGGCCAGAAGAGGCCTTTGGTACTGTTATTAGAGCTAAGATCCTAACAATAATACCCATAATACATGTGTATACTGTGCCTAACCAGCTTACTTTTGGGCTGTACTCAGATTCTCTGATGCACTTATTGTCACCAGCAGAATGGCAGATGCTTGACCTACTGAGATCTCTGAGATAATGCACAATCAGTATGCTTGGCTTATCTGCCATGTTTGATATTACAAGGTTGTTGCTATACAGGTGCTGATTTCTAACTTTCAGTGTCTTTAACTGTTTTAAAATTTATGATGACAAATAGAAGACGTAAGTCTCTATTCTGAAAACAGTGTTGAGTATAGTGCTGTTCCTTGAATTCAGCCCCATTCCTCTGCACGACTAGAAAGTGATGCCCATTGATGTCCAAGCAATCAATAGTAAGAAACATATTGCATTGTCATATCTGACCTCAATACTGTTTTTCATTGGCCCAGACCAATCAAGTTGGTAGGGCAACAAAAGCCCATGTTACACTCACCATCAGACATCACACCAGCTGGGTTCGAATATTGAGTGCACAAATGTACCCAAGTATGCACCCTTAAATCGAACAGGATAATGCAAGGACCACTGATCGCTTATGTTCAAAGAGTCCTTTGTTGCCCTTTATTCCCTCAAAAAAAAAAATTAAAATCTTCATCAAGGTAGAGATAAGACAAAACAATTGTTTGCCACAGGTGCAATGTGTCCCTAGGTTCCAAATGTCATATCTCCCACCACAGCTTTCAAAACCTGTTGGTCGTCATGTACAAACAACAGCTAAAAAAAAGCTGAAATTCAACCCCATTCTGACTGGGCTTGTCAGGAGTTATACACCGTTTTATAATGTAGACATTTTTTGCATGAAATTCACACATATTATAATTATACATTGTGTACGCATTGTTATGTATTTTATTGTTTAACTGTTGTCACATACTGTTTACCCCGGCATCAGTGTAAGATATGATAATTATGATAAGATGGAAAATACACAACTTGATAGAAAACAGAATGTATTCTAATAAATTTACATGACACAATTGCCAAGCAACATGAAAACACTTGGGATGATTTTTGTGAATTTGGTATCAAAAGCTGTGCAAGACTTCAAAGAAAAAAGTCATGACATGTCGAAAGTAAGGAGAGTTGGGAAGTCAGGACAGTTTGATATCAGCAGTGGTTTGGAGTAGCAACAAACTTTCCATGGGGGAGGGGTCCAATTAATACCCCTCCCAGTCTGTATGTGAAATTCCCATAATCTTGTACAGAGCTGATTCACAAAAAAAAAACCGAACCAAAAAAATGAAAATCAGCTGACGAGCTGAATTTTCACACCCATGTCTGTGTCTACCCACTGGCTCTGGTGATTGGCTAACCAGTCCATGACATACCTTTTTAATAGCCTGACATTTAGCACTTTCAGAATAGCCAACCATGTCTTCTGGGGAACATATCTTCACAAACGGAAATTCTGACTTCATCGACAGAGTAGCAGCAAGAGCTGTCTTTCCACTTCCTGGAGGACCTGATTAAGGAATGATGCCAAAGTTAATGTCTCTCAAATATGACATCCAAAATGCCACATGACATTGAAAGTAAACATAGTGAAGCCACTGGTGCTCAAAGCTTTCTAAATATCAAATGGATACTGAGAAAAACAACAAAAAATGACAAAAAGTTAATGTCATTCTCTTTAACATACACAATTTAAAGTAGTATGAGATAAAAAATATGTATCAATATCCCAATGCGGTCAATATTTTGGTACCAACCCAGGGACTAACATTTTATTAATGAAACCTTGTTTAATGAAGGGTTAGAAAGTGGGGGTATTTCTGTGATGATGTCTTGCAAAATATTTTGACTTGCAAGGATATAGTCCAATATTAAGAATACATGGACAGGACAGTTACAGTTTATTTAACAGAGCATTTCATTTCAGAGCATCAGCAAAATACAAAAATACTTTACCATTATGATCAAGAATGTTATTTTGGTATCTGAATGTCAGCACAGCACCTGTGAATTATCATTATGAGTGACTACAATATGCTCATTATGTTAGATTGCATTGGTCCTGATCTTCTAAAATAGCTAAGAAGAGGCATGATTCCATTTAGATTATTACACTTCCAACCATGCTCTCACACAGATCTGCATCAATACACTGATACCTTTATGAAAGACTGTTCTACAAACTTATGTGTTAACTCTTTTCATGTTCATAGCATTTTAAATTTAACTGGATAGACCTTGTTCAGAGCTACAGACTGTAATAATAACTACCAGGCAACAATGCCATGAATGACTATTCCAATTAGAACCTGTGATAAAAATATTGTAATTTACAGTAGCCACTGTAAATGATTTAAGAGACTTTTGTTAAATTAAACATATTACAACTTTTATGGCAAAACAATACAACTGTGAATCATTATGACATAATTGTCATCAGGTCAAAGGGATTTGGAATCAGAGTTTGTCTCTCCTACACAAGTTAGAATCCTGACGTAAATAATTAGCAAAATGGAAAGAAAAATTGAAAAAAATGCAGAAGAAACTCAAATTTGTACTTTCAACATTTAACCCTTAGTTCCAAAAACGTACAATCAAGGATTCTGGTTTACATGGAAGTATGACATACTGCAGGCAATTACATGTGGGTAAAGAAGTGATTTTACGTAGTTTTGTTGGTAAATACATGTACTTCCTGTATTAGAGGTTTTTTCTTTACATGTATATGATATGATACAAATTTTTCATTTCCAGGTTTTGTGATAAAATTCAGACTAAATATCTGATGTAAACACTTCCTACTGACCTTCCATAAGCAAGCTTACTAGTGGTGTACGATTGCTAAGTTTAGTTTGTTGCACTACGAGCTCTCCATCAGCCAGTACCCGTGCTACTGGTTCACCAAAGTTGATTATGCCATTGAGGATGTAGTTGCTGAAACTTTCATCACTAACTCCAAATGCCTAAATAAACGAACAGACTTTTAAAATACCTGCGATTTAGTGATAAGTTTGCAAAAAAAACCCCAAAATTACATGTTAGTCTTGCTCTTTCCATGATTTGGATGGAAAAATAAATACAATGAAAGAATGGCAAGACCTTTGAAAGTAATATGCAATTCAAGTTGAATATTCACAATTTTAATGATTCCATTTGTAAAATATATGTGAACTTTAATAGTGAAGTGCGGAATTGCTGAAAAAAAAAACCACTGTGCCGCTGAAAAACCCGGTTCCACGGTCATAATTGTGGGTTCAGAGATTTAACCTGGGCTTTGATATTTAAATCAATGTACTGCTTTGAAAAAAAAGAGCCCTGTTTTGGCCACAGGTCCAACTGGGATTGCGCACAATGCCATTTGCTACGAGTTTTTTATATTTTAAGCATATCTGGGTACCTACTATTGACATAAAACAGGTACCCAGTTCCAAAAATACCTGTAAATGCACGCCCCTAAAAGCTACATGTATAATGTAATTACAAGAGCATAACTTGCAGTGCAAAGTGAAGCCTTCTAGATGCATCCATGTTTATGCATAAACCTTTGGAAAATTTGAAATTTTGTATGGCTTTGCAACAGCTATTTGCATGTCTGCATCTGTATTGTAAAATGACGCGACAAAGAAGCCAATATACCAAACTACTAAATGCACTAGTAGTTAAGAAGCATTATGGTTTGTTTCTTGTAACACAATTGCATGTGCGCTGGACAGTTTGCTGAGGCTGTTTAGTGTGTCACATCTAATGATAACATTTAATTTAGTTAAAGAATACACAAAAGAATTTCAGTGAATATATACTTACTGGTTTGATATCATTCGCCAGTGCAATCATAAAATCTGATTTCTGAACTTGCATTTTCTCAGCTGCTTCATAATCCACTTCAACTTTTGAAGAGGCCTACAAAAGAGCAAGCGTTATCTTCAGTTTGGGACAAATAATGGTCTGTACTCAAAACATGAAGTTTTAAAGGTGACTACAGCAACAACATGACACAGACTTGTACTGCTTGGTAACAAAAATTTCCACTAGAAATTTTCTAAGGGGAACTTTCCACTTCATTAGTGGACATTCATTTTGGAAGTAAGCAACTACACCAAACTGTATTTGGGAGATTTAACATTTAGTTAAGTGTATAAAGTCAGTCAGAGCTGGTTATTCATTACTGTAGTTTTTAAGTAAGTGCACAATCAATACATTTGGAGCAAAGTTTTCATTACTGGCCAGTGAGGGCAGCTTGAAAAACTTACACCAGTAAAATACCAGCTTACTTCATGCTGACAATGAGTGAACTAAGAGAAACCAGTTTCCTTTGCCTCTAAAGAAACAAGATTTACAAAAATTGTCGCACTGAAATGCTGATGTGACCAATTTACTACAGTGTTTTGTAACAGGAATGCTTTGCAAGGTTGATGTTACAGAAATTATCCAAAATCAGTATTATACCTTAATCATCCTATTCATTGCAAGAGACTGCGATGCCCTGACTAGTCCAGCAATTTCTGCCCCACTGAAGTTCTTGGTTTGTGAAGCAAGCTCCTCAAGGTTAACATCAGCTGCTAGTTTCTTGTTCTCACGCATTTTGGAAACATAAATATCCAGAATCTGCAACCTTCCTTCCTCATTAGGAAGACCTATGTAAAAATCAATCACACATTTGAATGTCTTACTTTGTAGATTACGTAACTACAATTACATAAAAGCTCCACAGATTGTACAGTTTGTAAGAAACAACAACAGGCAATGTACAACAGTTCAAAGTAGTGTCTTTACAGTGGAATGGAAAGATACGTTTTAAATAATATTAACAATAATATTTAATATTGCTATCTAGACAACCCATTCACTGTAACCCAACCAAACTATAACTAGGAACTTGAGAGATAAGATCATTTATCCAGTTGATCATTGGTTGATTTTTTTATGCCTTGATGTATGTGCACTATTGGACTTTGTAAGAATTCTTCAAGGATATGATCAAGCTCATGTTCCACATAAAGGGAGCTTGCATTAATGCAACATTTTTAATGATTTTTTGTTCTAACAAAGAAGCACTTTCTCAGTATCGCTGTATATTCTGGAGGGCATACTGTCTACATACCAATTTCCATTTGAACCTCCAAACGCCCTGGTCGCAGCAATGCTTCATCAATAAGATCACGTCTGTTTGTCATACCTGCAATTTTCAGAAATGACCGAAGTTCAGCTCAGTTTCAGTTCAGTTTTAGTGTTATTGTCCATTAAAATGGAAATTTTCTGTTGTAAAAGCTCATTTAAAACCATTAAAAAAATTTCAAGAAGGGTAATAAAAAACATTTTAAAACAAGTATAAATATGAAGTAAAACACAAAAACCTACCACAGACATTTCACCGTCACTGCTGCCTCAACCACAAACAATTAAGTATTCAGAACAAAGAAGACATTTTACTAACATCACAAACAACAGCCATAATAACGAGCATCTGACAATCAAACTCAATCACACACAAATCAAAACAGATAGCTGAGTGCAAAGTAAGTGATATGATTGGATATACAGTTGTGGTCAACAGTATGCATGCACTTGGACTTAAAAGTGTTTAAGTGCAAATTTTATGATTATGCCAATTTTAGTAATCATTCCTTTTCTGCAGCTGATCAGCTGACACAGCCACTTAATTTGCATCAACCTGAAAACACAAACTATAGATACAAAGATTTATCAGCTGTAGCAAAGGAATGGCTGCCGGTAGATTAGTCTTAAGACTTGTTAATAAACATTAAACAGGTACAGTTTGAGTGTATGTAAACTATTAATCACAGCTGTGTACATGGATGTTTTCTACTCCACAGAAACTGAAAATACATACATTTTACACTAATCTTTAAAGGTACATGAAGCTTAGATGAATTTTCTTAGACACACTTTTTCTGCATTATACTCTTATACATTAAACTATTTGACATCCCTGTTAGGTTATGCTTGTTGAAATGTTAGCACTTTTTCATACTTTCACATTCTTCCATTGTTTCTAAGGGAACTGCAGGTACTGTTGCTGTGATGTCATTCAGGAAAAATGTGTCAAGTTGATAGGTTTGTGTGCTCCAATTGCGAGCCATCAATTTACTCATTAAAACATTTCTGAAAAAGGGATACTCACAGGCTTTTGCAATGTAGTCCAAAAAATAGGTAAGTGAAATTTCTTGTTCACAAACCAATTTAACTTTGAGATTTTTTTCTTGCAATGACATCAGTTTTGCTCTCGCATATAAAAATCTCATTGGTATAAAAACCACAAGGCAGTAAAATACCCTTTAAAATAGTGTGACAGGAATTAAAAATGAGGTTAACTGAGACACAAAGGAGAATTATGAAGGTTTGTGCTAGAAAAAAATATACATTGCAGCGCCCCTTTCAGACAAATAGAATAAATGGAGATAATTTTCCCTATTTCACTAGGTTTGCACTTTGATGTATTTTACTTAAGTCTCCCTAAGGTATCCCCTCACAGGCAAAGCAGGGTGAGGCTGGTTGGGACCATTTCAAGATTGAATTGGTGCACAAACATTCAAGCCTATGTGTCCACAACGTGAATGTGTGTCAGCTCATGAAAGATAAAATTTTTCATTTACACATCAATATGCATGTGTGTGAGCAACATTGTCTTTAAAACTTCACAAGATACACATGCAAAGTTAAGTTTTCTTAGATGGGAGAAAACCAGTGATTAACCCTCACATATTTTAGACGGCTAAAGTTGAGTTCACAATGTAAATGGTAAAGCCTGAAGTGAAATGGTGTCTTTGTAGAAAGAACAACATCCTAAGTTGTCCAAAAAAGCATGGGACCTTATAAATGCATGAAGATGAGCCCTTTAACCACTTGCTGCCGGGTGCTTTTTTTTAACCGTTATATGCGCTGCCGGGCTCTTTTTTCATATTTTCGTTTTTCAAAAATCTTCAAAAATTCATATCTTTTTTTTCTGAACGCCTAAACCCCATAAAGTGGGTGTCCCGTGGCGAGTCTAGCCCTCACAAGCAACCTCCATTGACCCTTCGGTTTTGCGGCCACGCCGCCCGCTCTGTGTAGAGCCCCCATTGTGTGCGTTACATAAGGGCTCGTTTGTTCCGGGCCTTGGCCCAGTGCGTTGCTATGCTGCCGTGTTGCTATGCAGAGCGATTGACGGTCAAGACCCCAGCGTGTATTATGCGGTGAGTGAATGGGAAGCTGTGCACGTGCACTGGGCTTGAGTGAATGGGAAGCTGTGCACGTGCACTGGGCTTTGTCAACTGTTCAGTGAGTGCGGGCAATGACGGACAAATGAATTCATGCTGTAAAAAAGGGGTCTAAAAGTGTGTCTTTTTCGTGGCGCTGCTGCGTGTAACTATCGCTATTTTTTGAAGCTATTGGGGTTATTTTCTGTTATATATTTTCCCATCTACCAAACTTATACCCCCCCAAACCACTCTCATATTTTATCTCCCAACTTGTTCATTTTCCCTCCCGTAGTGTAAGATATTCCCTTCCCAAACTTTATTTCCCAAACCATTTCAAGTAAAATTTAGAAACCAATAAAATAAAGTACACATAGAAATACACACAGACAAATATTTGGAGAGAACTTCTTTTTCTCTTATTTTCTTGTCATTTCTCTTGTGTTTTCTTTTCTCATTGAAGTAGTCGAACTCATAAAAGTAGTAAAATAAATTTCAACTCTTTCTCATCGAATAAAAATCAAACACCGGTGCAAGGAATAAAAAGTACTTTCCAGAAACTTTGTCTTTTTTGTCATTTTTTTCACATGCTGAAAACATGACCACCTAGTAAAACCATTACAAGGAAATGTGCCACTTTTTCAAGAGATGAAAATACTACATCCTCAAAGCAGTACGTTCCAGAAACTTTGTCTTTTTCGTCATTTTTTTCAAAGGCTGAAAACATGACCACCTAGTAAAACCATTACAAGGAAATGTGCCACTTTTTCAAGAGATGAAAATACTACATCCTCAAAGCAGTACGTTCCAGAAACTTTGTCTTTTTTGTCATTTTTTTCACATGCTGAAAACATGACCACCTAGTAAAACCATTACAAGGAAATGTGCCACTTTTTCAAGAGATGAAAATACTACATCCTCAAAGCAGTACGTTCCAGAAACTTTGTCTTTTTCGTCATTTTTTTCAAAGGCTGAAAACATGACCACCTAGTAAAACCATTACAAGGAAATGTGCCACTTTTTCAAGAGATGAAAATACTACATCCTCAAAGCAGTACGTTCCAGAAACTTTGTCTTTTTCGTCATTTTTTTCAAAGGCTGAAAACATGACCACCTAGTAAAACCATTACAAGGAAATGTGCCACTTTTTCAAGAGATGAAAATACTACATCCTCAAAGCAGTACGTTCCAGAAACTTTGTATTTTTCGTCATTTTTTTCAAAGGTTGAAACTATGACCACCTAGTAAAACCATTACAAGGAAATGTGCCACTTTTTCAAGAGATGAAAATACTACATCCTCAAAGCAGTACGTTCCAGAAACTTTGTCTTTTTTGTCATTTTTTTCAAAGGTTGAAAACATGACCACCTAGTAAAACCATTACAAGGAAATGTGCCACTTTTTCAAGAGATGAAAATACTACATCCTCAAAGCAGTACGTTCCAGAAACTTTGTCTTTTTTGTCATTTTTTTCAAAGGTTGAAACTATGACCACCTAGTAAAACCATTACAAGGAAATGTGCCACTTTTTCAAGAGATGAAAATACTACATCCTCAAAGCAGTACGTTCCAGAAACTTTGTCTTTGTCATTTTTTTCAAAGGTTGAAACTATGACCACCTAGTAAAACCATTACAAGGAAATGTGCCACTTTTTCAAGAGATGAAAATACTACATCCTCAAAGCAGTACGTTCCAGAAACTTTGTCTTTGTCATTTTTTTCAAAGGTTGAAACTATGACCACCTAGTAAAACAATTACAAGGAAATGTGCCACTTTTTCAAGAGATGAAAATACTACATCCTCAAAGCAGTACGTTCCAGAAACTTTGTCTTTGTCATTTTTTTCAAAGGTTGAAAACATGACCACCTAGTAAAACCATTACAAGGAAATGTGCCACTTTTTCAAGAGATGAAAATACTACATCCTCAAAGCAGTACGTTCCAGAAACTTTGTCTTTTTTGTCATTTTTTTCAAAGGTTGAAAACATGACCACCTAGTAAAACCATTACAAGGAAATGTGCCACTTTTTCAAGAGATGAAAATACTACATCCTCAAAGCAGTACGTTCCAGAAACTTTGTCTTTTTTGTCATTTTTTTCAAAGGTTGAAACTATGACCACCTAGTAAAACCATTACAAGGAAATGTGCCACTTTTTCAAGAGATGAAAATACTACATCCTCAAAGCAGTACGTTCCAGAAACTTTGTCTTTTTTGTCATTTTTTTCAAAGGTTGAAAACATGACCACCTAGTAAAACCATTACAAGGAAATGTGCCACTTTTTCAAGAGATGAAAATACTACATCCTCAAAGCAGTACGTTCCAGAAACTTTGTCTTTTTTGTCATTTTTTTCAAAGGTTGAAAACATGACCACCTAGTAAAACCATTACAAGGAAATGTGCCACTTTTTCAAGAGATGAAAATACTACATCCTCAAAGCAGTACGTTCCAGAAACTTTGTCTTTTTTGTCATTTTTTTCAAAGGTTGAAACTATGACCACCTAGTAAAACCATTACAAGGAAATGTGCCACTTTTTCAAGAGATGAAAATACTACATCCTCAAAGCAGTACGTTCCAGAAACTTTGTCTTTTTTGTCATTTTTTTCAAAGGTTGAAACTATGACCACCTAGTAAAACCACCAGAAATGACATATTGTTTTCTACTAGATAAGTGGGGCATCAAGTCAAAACACATGAAAAACGCAAAATATAATGTCAATGAAAATGTCCATGAAAATAAATGTTCAAAGTGTCAATTAGTGGACAGTGTGGTACTCCTTGAAGCAGGGGGCGACGCAGAGGGGCTGGTGGCACGTGTCGCACTCGAAGTGCGTCTTCTTTCGCAGACCACGGGAAGCGCAGAGGACACACCGCCGGTAGCGGAAGTCGCCATAGCTGGTCCTCTCGAAGTCCACGGGGAAGTGTCGGCCGACAAAGCGGGAGTTGCTGACTGGTGGAGTATCGTGCTGAGGGCGGTACTCGGGCAAGGGCTCGTCGAACAGCAGCTCACGGACAAGACCCAAGCGGTAGTCGAGGAAGGAGAGGCGGTGACCAACGGCCAGGTACACGGCGTAGGTGTTCACCAGCGTCAAGTCGAGCAGGTAGAAGAAGAGCTTCTTGTACCACTTGAGGGACTTACGAGTTGCTCGATGATTTGCCGCTAGTTGGTCGCTCTTGTCAACGCCCCCCATCAGGGCGTTGTACTCGATGACACAGGTCGGTTTCTGCTTTTCCTGCCCTGTCCTGTCTTGCTTGCCGGTGCCACGGATGTCTGCCGTATGCATGGTGGAGAGCATACGGATGTTGCGCTTGTCTCGCCACACCATGGCCAGGAGAGAACCGCTGACACCCAGGTCGGCCGACCGGGACGCTGTTTCGCCCCGCTTCAGCTTGACGAACTGCAGGTCTTTCGGCATCCCTTTTCTGTTCCCCATGACGGTGCCGACGACGTTGAACTTCTGGTTGTGAAGTCGTCGAAACAAATCGGGACTGCTGAAGGCCCGGTCGAGGGCAAGGTTGTAGCCCTTACCACTTAGGTCGTTCACCAGGTCCATCACCACTTGTGTAGTTGCTGGGAGGTCTCCTCTACTTTGGCCGGTGTAGATTTTGAAGTTGTAGCAGTACCCAGCGGCACTCCCGGTGCTCTGGCACAACTTGTACATCTTGATGCCGAAGCGGGCCCTCTTTCTGGGGTTGTAGGTAGCGAAGCGGAGACGCCCGTAAAACTTCAGCAGGGAGTCGTCGACGGAAATGTCCCGTTGAGGAACATAGACAGTGGCAAACTTCTGAGCAAGATGGTCGACGACTGGGCGCACTTTGAAGAGGCGGTCGGTGCAGTCATCTGGCATGGCGGTGTTATCGTTGAAGTGCAGGGACTGCAGGATGGCAAGGAAGCGATCTCGGGGCATGACGGACGGGAATAGGCTCATCTTCAGTAGTGGGTCGGTGGACCAGAAGCTATGAAGGGTGGGGTGCTTCGCAATGCCCGTCATTATGCAAAGGCCCAGAAAGGCCTTCAGTTCTCTAATGTTCAGATCAGTCCATGATCGCATGTGCGCCGATGTCGTAGCGGGCCTCTGCACGGCATACCGGTTGCTCTCTTGCACTATCTTTTTGTAGAGAACATCGTCAAAAAACAGTTCAAAGGCTTCACTGCAGGTCGAGCTGCGATGCAGGCGGGGGTCGACGGCACCACCATTACCGGTGAAGCCGTACTTCAGCGGTGTACTGTCTTCATCTGTCCACTGGAACGGTGCGGCACTGCTGCTGGTCGACGCGGCGGTCTGTGTACGGGACTGTCTCTTGCGCTTGGCATATACCGCCAAGGGTACATCACTGTCAATTTCTGTACTTGACTGTACTTGAACAGGTGACGGCGGTGATGAAAAAGACGAAGAAACTTCGTCTGAACTCAGATAAAACTCGCTTTCGCTGGAAGAACTCGACTCTCCGGATATAACTTCAGCCATGTTGTCTGTACTCTAAATAACACGATACCCAATATGAACACACGCGAACACTGCAAGGCGTTTTTATTCTCAAGCAGCGAGGGCCGTGCCCTGTCAGTCAACGTGGCAAGGGCCAGCAGCGCCCGGGCCGGGTCATTCATGGGGCGCAGGTGCATAATGAGCCCGCACAGCCCGCGCTTTGTCTTCGGTGCAGTGCAGCGATAATCCCCTGCGAGCGCCCGGCCGCGGGAACAAATGCGCTCTGCTAAACAATACACGGATTACCTTCGCTAATTGCAGCGCTCTGCGCTGAAAGAATACAGGGATTGATTGGCAGGGCCCAGCAGCTCTCAGGAGCTCGTACTTTTATTCAAGGCTTTGATAAGTTCGGTCACCCCGGCTATAAAAGAAGTTCGGTCACCCCGGCTATAAAAGAAGTTCGGTCACCCCGGCTATAAAAAAGTCACAATTCACCGGCCAATGATGGCCTAAACTTTTTAACTGACAGCCCCAAACTTTTTTAGGAAACGCCCAGCAACTTTTTTTTTTTATAGTAAAGTTCCGATCTCGGAGTCCCCGGCCCCAAATATAAGGCCTATGGCTCCGTTACCGGAGCCCCCGGCACGAAGTGGTTAAACTGTAGTTAACCAAAAATAGTTGTTAAATTGTTTAATAAACAATAAATCATCAAACAGACCATTTAAATGGAACATAATTTACCGATGATGAGAATGTTATTGAGTTGTTCCACTCCATCTATTTTGGCAAGAAGCTGGTTGACCACTGTATCATGAACTCCAGTGCTGCCACTCTACAAGAAAAAAAATATTCTGTTCGAAAATATTGTGCCTGAAGTTAAAAAATTATGATTCAGTATTTTTTAAAATGACATCAAAATAGGAACATTGGAATATTTACTTAATATCAGTCTAATATTCCTGTTTGGAACTTGTCCCAATTAACAATAATTTATATTAAATTTGGTATTTTCTTCCTTGCACAAGTGATCTATTCAGTAACGCTGATCTTGAAATCCTTCAATGGTGATGCAGCCTGCATCTCCTGTACCATTTTTCTTGTTATTTCAAGCTTTCGTCCAGCAATACAGGCATATCACAATAGTGCGCCTCCAAGAGTTTGCAATACACTGGCCAATCACAATGTGCAAAATCTGTCAATACTTTCCAAACACGCATTGGATTGACAGATTTCGCTCATTATGATCAGCCAGTGTGTTGCAAACTCTTGGAGGCGCACTATTGTGAAACGCATGTATTGGGAAGACTGATTATTTACCATTGTGCCACGCTGTTTACAGATTGCATCAATCTCATCAAAGATGATAATATGAAGTCCACTGTTGACTCCACACTGCAATGAAAAGAAAAAACGACGTAATTATTCAGATTAAGTATATACAAAAATCAAAAAGCAGTAGTTTAGCATCTGTTTTTGACATGCAGTGGAACGCCGCTATAACAAACACCTCTGCACTGAGCATCTGGATGTATAAAACATCTCCCTTGGCTCCGGAATTTTCTGTGCATTTTTAGTGAACATTACAAGTTTGCTTTAAACAAACGAAACACATTTAAAACTGATGAAAATTACTAAAAGGAAAATTGCGCTAACAATGGAACAAGGGCCTATATGTGGCATGGTTTGTATTGTTCCTGGGGAGCCTACATTGCATGTAATGTGCATGTATCCAATACTGCAAAGTAAACTAGATGCTAAATATGTGTATGCAACACTGGTGACTCTAGTGCAAAAAAACTGGCATGAAATTACTAAAAAAGCAGGAGAATTGAGCTCAAAAAATAACAAACACAGAAAATGATTGCGCAGATAGACCCTACCATTTGTTACTTAAACAGCACCTCTAAGAAAAACATGTTTTCTCAGATTTTATGCCAAACAATGAATGCAATGCATGCCACACATTTGAATCAGTTAGAGTTCAGAACAGATGGTGTACCTTTTACTGAAAATTGCTATACGGAACGACTGCTGTACTGGACATTTCGTACAGACCCTGTCATGTTAATTATAGCAGTATTCCACTGAGTACACATAATTAACATATTACCTTGATTAAGATTAGTTGCAGTGAATGTTTATTCCACTTGGTTTCATTGCATGGAATGGAACATTGAATCTAAGTTCATGCAATAATTCATTCTACTGCACACATAAACATTCATTATTTATATACCATGCATATACTGAAATGATGTCTACCAACCCTCTTTTGTTCATCTTCTGCAGCACTGAACAGCTTTCGGATGTTTGCTTCAGATTCTCCAACAAATTTGTTGAGAATTTCTGGCCCATTTACAATCTGGGGTGGTCTTGAATTTAGCATTTTTCCTATTGTTCGGGCCATCAATGTTTTCCCAGTTCCTGGAGAGAAACAATTATAATTGGTTTGTTATTTTTTCCATGGTGTGCATTGGCTATGTTTGAGTTGCAACTATTTTCTACATTTCTTTCTTATAATACATTTGTTGAGTCTTGTGATCTTTGCATGCATTGCTTAATACCAGTAGTACATCACTGGTTTCCATTTTTGTTATTTTGCTGATATCAAAATGACAAAAATGGTTAAGCTGTTGAAACCTATTATGGTTTAAAATTTTACCTAGAAATACTTTGCTCTAATGTAGGGTTATTTTCCTGCTTTAGTCACTGAACCCTTGGCCTGCAGGTTTCCTGGTATCATAAGTACTCTTTGATCTTCTTTATCATGCCCTGTTTATTAGTAGTAAAGCCATGCTTTTTGCTTTCAAGAAATGCCACAATCTACACATACATGTATATGGCATTGAACATTTTGCATGCTGTGATTAGTGCTAACAACCTTGAAGGTTAACAGAAATTGAAAACATATTTTTAGTTCATGTGAAGTATTTTTAAAATAACAATAAATACATAACCATTTCAAAAACATCATAAATGCAATGTTTACCCCATTAAATCGTTACTCCAAAATGAATAAAAAGATCCTGAGTTTCCTGGCCCAAAAAAATCCCCTTTTGGCCATTCGCGCTCCCAGGCTGATTGGATGACTAATTGGCAGAACGCTGACATGTACTATGTACATGTACAATGCATGATTGCACACAGTCCGTGCAGTATCGCACGCTTGCAATAGACCACGTTGTGTTTGATGTAGCTTGGCCCACAGGCAAACACTGTGGTAGTTAGGACTGTATCTTTTAATTTATACCTTGAACCAAGACAGTATTTGCCAGTGAGCCAAGCTACATTAAACACAATGTGGTCTATTGCAAGCATGAACTAAATGTTTTCAATTTTTGTTAACCTTTAACAGAGCGGTGTACTATACTTGCGTATTTGTGTGAAAGGACTAAGAGTATATTTCTACATTATGTAACCTGCTGTGTAAAGATGAGTCATAAGGGGGTATGTGGCCAAGTGGTCAGGATTTGTAGCTTCTGATCATAGGGTTAGGGGCTCAAATCAGCATGTTGTGATCTTGGGCAAATCATTTTACTCTTACTTGCCTCTCTCCACCCAGGAGTAAATGGGTACCTAGGGCAGATATGGTTATGTTTAGCCGTTTGTACCTGATATGGCAGCATCAGGCTAGTATTCTCCTGGGGGAGATGAGATGATTTCAGGATGTTGTGAGCCCAACTACTGTGCAGGGACAATGATAATATATTGGTGCCTTTGAAGTACAGAAACTGTGAGATACTGCACGCCTTATAAATACTTTGATATTATTTTCATAAGGCCATCTTTTCAGTTGTTTTGTTTCAGGTTACATCAAAAAGAGAGAGCTGAGCATTTTTGGTTTTGATACAGCAGCCATTTTGGCATCCTGATTAAAAATGAGTATCGTGTGGGTTAAAACTGATGATGGTCCTATTAATTTCCATATTGCAAGACTCTTTTAAAATTATGTACCTCAAAAGCAGCTCTTGCAACTTAAATGTATTATTCCTTTTCACAGTGAGGGTCAAATATTATAGTTTCAAAACTAGCAACACACCAAGCAATTGTCAATTTTCAATCGGCACTGTGTGAGTTAGTGTGTGGATGTGTGTGTATGAAACACATATTTCAAATATTAGTGTGCCATGAAAGGGAAGTTGTGCTGGCACAAGAAACTTACCAGGTGGACCATAGAGCAGAATTCCTTTGACATGCTGTGCACCTGTTTTTGTGAACAATAAATAACTGATGATTAGAAAAGGTTATTGTCAAATTCTGTTGACTGAAATTATAGTATGTTAATGCCCTTTAGTCTCATATAAAATACCACATATTTGAACGTTTGGCCATGGTAGATGAAGTGGAGGAACTTCTGGTCTTTGGGATGGTTGGGAATGTGCAGGTACGCGACCTTCAGATCCCCTGTAGAGGACCAGGCTAGGATGGGCAGAGACTGGGTGACTTTTTTGCAAGGTTTCCATGCACTGTGGGCGGATGAATCTATTCAGCGGCTTAAGGTTGAGGATTGGGCACCGGGTGTTCGGCTTCTTCTTCGGGGTGAGGATGTTGAAACGAACCCATTGCGGAATGGATGAGCGACTGGGGCAGTGGCTAGTTTCTGAAGATGGGGGCTGATTTCTGACTTCAGGGTCTGGCATTGGGTGGAGTTCATGGTGGAGGCATAGATCGGACGGAAGAGTGCGCATGAATTCGAGGAAGTAGCCCAAGGACATCATCTTGAGAATCCATCTCTGATGTGATGTCCTGCCAGAGCCCTATGAAAGTCGTAGTCGGCCCCCTGACAGACCCGGGAGCGGGAGCCGCTAGCGAGTTGATGGAGTCATTGGCCACATTCCCCTTATAAACGGGGAATGTGGTCAGAACTTGCGCTGGATTTACGAGACCCACTAGAAGGCTGTGCTCTCATGAAAGAGGAGCTGTAGCGTGGTCAAGGATAAAAGGAGCTCAATGTATAGCAGGGACCCCGGCGACCAGGTAGAACAGCCCTAGGTGGTGGAGCATGGCGAGCTGGTGAGGAGGCTCTGTGAATGAAATCTTGTGTGATGCCTTATCTGCTTGGCCTAAGATTGCAGCATCTCGGTGAACTGCCCTGCAAAAAGGTCTTTGCTGGGGAGGGGAAGGTTCTGCAAGTAACTTTGTCCCCTGGGTACAGGATATGCATCGCTGCCATGGCGTTGGAGTGATGGGAAGAGGTGATCAGGCAGGACATACATTTGTATGTGAAAACTGTTGAAAGACCATAGTGATGTTCCTATCAAGGGCCCAAAGGGCAATGGTGCAAGGTACGGGGACGGGCAAATATTCTCACAGGTGTAGGAGAGGTACATGTACTCCACGAGAAGGGACAGGAAGGCTGTACAGCGCAGGCTATGATGAAAAGCCATGCTTAGTCCAGTTAGGATAGACTCCAGCTCAGTTGACAGGAGGTGCGGGATGGAGAGAAAGTCCACTGTGTCCGACTTGGTGAACTGAAGAGCAGGCTGGAGAGAATGTACAAAAGAGCCTGGAAAGCCGTGGCGAGAGAGGCGGAGTTCCGGTGCTTGGACGGGTGTGATGTCTTGGTGGGGGACCCAGCTGAAGAGGAGGACAATTGCTCACGTCTCTTGTGGCCAGGAGAGCCTGTGGAGAAATTCAACACAGAGGTAGGCTTGAAGGTAGCATCCGTGGGTTGGTTTAAGGTTGCAAGCCACTGAGTGGTGAGGATTGTGTGACCTGGCTAATCGACGTGGCTGGTGCCGAGGGTCCTGGACCTGAGCTGGTGATACTGCGGGAGCCTTGATGGTATAGTAGACTGGTGGGTTTGGCTGTTCTGGCTGTGGTGAGTGATCCGCACTCCTTCGGCTCTTTCAATGGGGCAGCCCTAGAAAGTGATGGGGAACCGCCCCTGTTTCGCCCTCTTCTGCTTCACACCTTTATGCTCTTGATGTGGAGTCTGATGGAGGGTAGAGGTATGAAGGTGGACTTACAAAATGACTAATGTGCATGATAGTCCAGGGATGGAAAAATCCTTATACAGGCTAGAGGACTCACAACTAGTAAATAACACCATAATGGGTGACTACTGGCCTGGGAAAAAATTATCATAACAAGCGGGCCAGGAAGGACCTGTAAAAATATATAAAAGGAAGCCCTAACTCGGCTAAGAACTGTACCGGCCAAGCCATACAAATAGTGGGGGCACCTTACAAATAGTGTTACCAGGTACAGTGATAAATATACGTTGTACCATAAAAACAAACTTAAAATGTAACTTTTCACAAAAGAGTGACAGAACAGTGGCACAAAAGATATAACAGTATGATACAGTACAATACTTAACAGTTGATCAGGATTACACAGATCAGCTTTAGCGACATGGAACTCTTGATGAAATTGAGAAGGTTGAAAAGACACGTCCGTAAGTAAAAAGCAGTCTGAAAAAGAAGGACAAATATGGTGGCGACCACACCTGGGGTGGACCGATAGAGGGCACACTACAGTTGATAAAATATTTAGCAAACAGCAATAGATCACTAGGGAAATATGCACATGTAGTGACTGTCTCGATAAGTTGACTGCAATGGACTAGCTGTTTAACCAAGATACTAAGGTTACACATTAAAAAAAACATAAGTTCTATGATTGATTGGTTTAAGGTTGCTTTTTCTTCAGGTTAATGCATTTTGTATGGGTGGTCCTAAACTTTTGCAAAAGACTGTACAACTTTTAAAGTTTAGATAATGTCTGATTATGTGCTCTAGCCAACGCTATTGAGAGAAAAGCTTCTTTTACAAGGAAATGGGGTTACTAGACTAGGGGCATTTTTGTGTGCCTCCCATGGTCACTACAGTCATGTAGTCCTCACAACTACGGAATGAGCCTGTGTGGACTCAGTACAGATCAAGACTTAGCAACATTCAAGCTTTGAAAAAAATGAAAACATTCCTTTAACCCTTTAGTGACCAGAGTGGCCGCAAATGCCTGATACCCATGCGACCATAGCGGCCGCAGACGGCTGCCATGTTCTCCCCTTTCCCGCCGGTGCGCTGTGTTTGACAACTTGATTTGAAGTTCAATGATAGAGCTTTAAAATGAGGTACCAGTTTACATATGCTGTTTTGTAAAGTTACAAAGTTTTTCACGTTCGGAACCAGCGAGTCGTCTTTTCATGAAATACTCATTCAGGTTGTTCATGCGCAGACTCGTTTGTACGGCATCATCTACATTATTACACATACAGTAATTCCTGTACTTGTACAGCCTGCGCTGCACGTTGAATCAACAGTACCAAGACGGCCCGCAGGCGTGTTGATGCCGCCTCAATTCTTCAAGAAATTGTAGAATCTTGCCAAAAATCGGATGATTCAGACAACAGTTCTGATATTGAGGTCTCGACACAGGTTAGTTTTGTAATTTCTGTTTTGATTGATGCTAAAACTACAGCAGTCAATTTGGTTGCTAACGCTCAGCCCAAGCTTCAGCAGACGTGATGCATGTTGTCAGGCCGATGCATAAAATTTCTTCGTTTCGGGCACTTATTTTCCTTCATTATTTTTACAGCTAGGTTTAGATTTAGCCCATATATGGGGAGCTACATTTTAAAACGAAAAATAAAGTTCGGAAGAGATGATGATGACCGAATAACCACAAACTGATGAACAACAAAACAGCTAATTGTTTTCATAATGGTGTCTAATGTTTACATGGAGGACATGATTTGGGGTGAAGCTATCATATTCATCCCAGTTTGAGCAATTTATCAGGTATGAGTCTTTGCATTTCCAAGAGATCTGAAGATGATGGTATAGATTCTGAGGAATCTATGGGTAATGCTCCAAGTTCCGATGACAGTGATGCTGCACAACCTGAAACCCATTCCACTGTCACCCCAAGGCAAAAAAGACACATGCCTGGACAGCAGAGTAATTGGAGTGAGACAATCCCATCAAGAGAAATCCCAGTTTACAAGGATTCATCAGGTCCCACATTAAAGCTACCATTTGATGCCCCGAAACTGGATTATCTTCTGTAAGAGATTGGTGAAGATTTCTCCACAAACCTTGCAGACTCAACAAATCAGTTTGCTGTTTTCAATGCCCACCTGCACATCCAAACAAAGCTGATCGATTGGCCACTTCAGACATGGTACCCAACAACTGCCAATGAAACAAAAGCATATATTGGCACAAACATGTTGATGGGTATTGCTAAGCTTCCAGAGGGCAGAGATTATTGGAGTACTGACACTGTTCTGCATAATCATTATGTTGCTCAATGGTTCTCACAAAACATATTTGAAAAGTTGAGTCGTTACCTCCATCCCAGTGATTCCATTGCAGAGGATGACACAGCCAAACTGTACAAAATTGGTACAATAATAGCATCTTTTGGCAAGAACTTTCATCAGAATTTCACTCCTGGAGCACAGCTGTCTTTGGATGAGGCCATGATTCAGTTTGATGGAAGGCTAGCATGGAAGCAATACATGCCAAGGAAGCCATTGAAATGGGGCATCAAATTGTAGTGTCTTTGCGACTCGTTAACTGGCTACTGTTCTACTTTTCAAGTGTACACAGGAAAAGACACCGATTAAAGTAGAGATAGCCTTGGATTTGATGTTGTAACAAAGCTAACCCAAAAGTTTCAAGATACCAACAGCCATGTGTATGCAGACAATTTCTTTTCTTTGGTAAGGCTACTGGAGAATCTTTTGCAGTATGGCTTATTTTACAGTGGTACTGTTCGCCAAAATAGCAAAGATCTTCCAAAGCAGGTCATCCAAGCAAAATTGAAGAAAGGTGAAAAAAGGTGCAAGTATTGATGGGGGGATGTGTCAAAAACTAGAACAAAGAACAAAACTGAAGTACATCATATTCCAAATATGCTTATGTGTAATAAATACATGGGAGGGGTTGACCACAATGATCAACGCTTATTATAATGTTGGTCGATCTGGCAAAAAATGGTGGAAATATATCATGTGGGGTTTGCTCAACATTGCCACTGTCAATGCACACATACTGCATTCACTCTCCCATATGCCATTGCCAGCTGACAAACAGAAGTATTCCCTGAAGCCTTCAAACTAGCACTCATACATCAGATAGTTGATAACTTCTTTTCTCAGAAGCGGTCTGTCTCAGGGACATCGACAGGTACCCAAGTTATGGGAATTTTGCAGTGAGACATCCTCCCTGGACTTTCACTTGTATGTCTTAAGGGACGGAAAAAGGCATGCCGAGCCTGCTCCATGAAGGCCCGCAGACCACAATCAGGTTGTTGTTTTGAAACCAACTATGCATGCTCCTTGTGCCAGGTTTATTTCTGCAAGAAAGGGGCTTCCTTTTAGGAATTTCATGGACTTCTCCACCATGACCACTAGCTTTGCATGCGATATGGTATGTTACACAATCTGTCCAAATATGAACAGTGTAGTCTGTTTCCCATGGTCATTCTAGTTAGGACTTCCATTGAAAAAGATGGTACTGCATACACGTTTGATGATTTGTACAGTTTCTTGAATATGTACAACTGCAGTCGGCAAATAAAATACATGTATACATGTATGTGTGTACCTCATAGCTTTGTCAAAATTTTATTGAGGTGGCCTCATGAAAAAACAAATTGTGCAAAATGAAAAATATAACTAGACTGACTGACATTTTCAATGGAAAATATGCGGTGAAAGGTCAAATTGGACAATGGATATTGGAATTTTTTAAATTGGATAATAAAACACTAGGTCAATTTGTGGTCAGAGGTCATGGGTACAAGGTTAAGTGATTATCAAAGCTGTAGTTTATTTTGCATTTGCTTGAGCCCAACATTACTAAAGGAAAGGACATGTGTACGTATAAAACCCCTGAAATTAGAAAACACCACAACACTTTATGTCAAACCATATTTTTGGGACAAAGGTCACAAGAGGTCAAAAGACAGGTCAAGTTATAACAGAAAAATCAATATTGATGTTTATTTTGTTGATTTTCCAATTAAAAATCATATACTGCACAATTGCTTTCCACGAAAATTCAGAATTTAGTTGAAAACCAAGAAAATTCAAAGTAGGTCAATTTGAAAGGTCAAAGGTCATAGTACGGGTCATCTCATTGCCACAGAAAATGTGCCACATTTTTTGTAGTGTACTACCCATGTCATTTCCGAAATAAAAGTAAGTGGTATTTATACAAAAAAATGTGATATTTCAATGTGAATAAAAATGTTGAAAACATCATGAAACTTGTCGTACCTTTGGGCGCATAGTTTTGGGCGTTGTGGAAAGCATGGTCTCTAAAGGGTTAAACTGCCAGGGCGCAACTGTTATTTCAGAAACAAATTAATTCTGAGAAACCATTCATTCTTATTACAGACATCTGCCATGCATGAATATATAGACTGATATGTACTTTTACTCTTTTAAGTATAAAAAAAGAAATTTAAAGCTCACTAATACCAGTGTAGGCAAAAAGGTTTTATGTAAGCCTGGTAACAAGAAAAATTACAGAAATGTGAAATTCAATGTGCAGAAAGTATTGCTAAAATAAGCGTAATTCACAAAATAATTTACTTACAATGAAACAGCAACGCTTTGCTTTGCAGCTGAGGAAGAAGTGCCAATCTACTTACCAATTTGTTCCACAAATTCAGGAGGGAATACTCTTGAAGCAAATGCTCTTCTGAAGATGTCAGAAAATTCCTGTTAAATGAAAAGCCATTGATAGAATGTACAATCTCTGCAATTTCAACCCAGTATCAAATCGCTTAGTAATGGTGGCAGTATAGAGTGAACACAAACAAGTCCTTTAAACAAAATCTTTTAATAGAAGATGAAGAAGTTGAGTTTGAAAACATCTCTAAATCAACATAATTGAAAGCACAAATTCGTGTCTAACATTCGTGAAGATAGTAAAAATGACTCTTCAGTCACTTCAAAGTATGATGATTTATATAGGTTCATGGAGAGGCATCTACAGTATGAAGAAGTATAAACAACCTTATTCATATTTAGTATTCCTTATAGCTTTGTACATAAGTAAGGCAAAGGGGAGTACTGCAGTGCTAAAAATGCTTGCAGACAAGTAATTTTACTATTTCTACGACGCTGTTTATTATTGTTCTGTATGAAACATACAAGGTGTGGCAAAAAAGAAACAAGACTGCAGCTGCTGATTACATGACTCAGCAGCCTCACAAAAATGAGGTGAAATCTTGACAGCCATCAACACAAATGATAACATCCAGTGCATTGATGAGTTTTTGCAGATGGATTGCAGATTGATGAACAAATAACTGCCAAGGAAATGGTATTCAATTAAGAGTAAGCGAGGACTATCTTGGTAAAAAAACTTGGGCATACAGAAGGTGTGCAAAAAGATGGTGCCCAAGTTGCTCTCTGGGAACCACAACACCCACTGCATGGACTTGTTCCACATTTTGTAGCAGCTGAATGACATCCCGGAATTTCTGAACAGTCATCAGTGAAGATAGGACCTCGGTCTTCTAGACAAGTAGGTTGTAACTCTGAAACCTCCCCTGCAATCACCAGATTTGGCACACTGTGATGTCTGGCTCTTTCCAAAGGTGAAAAGTACCCTCAAAGGACGGTACTTTTGAGACTGTAGAGAACATCAAGACGTGTGTGACCAGCTTGCTGAAGGCCATCAGGAAGAACTTTGATGGGTGGTTCATGGCATGGAAGACAAGAATGCTGAAGGGTATTGACTACAGGGGGAACATTTTCAAGGAGAGAATATGTAGTACCTTGTTTGACCAATGGTCATACCAATACAGTCTTTCTTTTGCCACACCTCACATACTGTAATGGTATTTTTACACATGGTTCATGCACACAGATTTTCTAACACTGACAGGAAATCTATCCAGACGTTTTTAAACAATTTCTATACCATACTGTGACACTATGAAAAAAATTACATCCAAAACTACTGGACATCCTCTTAATACCAGCATTAACATCAACACAGCAAAGATCCCTGTATATAACAATATCAAACAAAATTTTATGGATCTCAGTGCTGTGGTGATGTTGTAAAAAAAACAGAAACATTCATGTTGGTTTGTCATACGAGTACTTACCTTATCCAAACCACCAATTCCCATGTTTTTGAAATCCCAGTCAGGATTGATTATAGATTGTCTTCCTGCAGCTCTTCTGTTCACATTATAGGCAGAAAAAAGTGCTAATATTTAATTATATCATTTAACCTTTTAAGTCCTAGCAAAAATTACAGTTACTCTGTATGGCAAAATCAATATATTAGAGGTAGTTGACAACAAAATCACAATGGATAAACTGCAGGATAAGTACCTTCAGTCTCTTTCAGATCTACATAATAGGTTTTTCATAACACTTTTCCTCTGATAAATTTTTGTACAGTCACTTGTATATGTATCTGCAAATATGTGCCGAGTAACATATAATTGCTATTTAACCTGCATGTACCTGGACTTGTGATTTAATTGGTTGAGAACAACTGTGTGTCTATAAACCTACACCATTAGCCTCATATAAAACATACATTTATTTATATCCCTGGACAGGACTATGTTGACTTTACCAGTCAAATTGTAAAGTAGGTTTCCTTAAATGTACCGATATAATAGTTTGGTTTAAAAAAGGATTGCTTCACTGAAGTCTTTCTGACAAATAATTCACTTGGGGAAATGTATTTGGAACCAAAGCCAACAACTCACTTGAAAATCTATAAATTGATCCACGTGAAAAGTACATGCAACACAAGTCATTTCTTTCTTTTTGGTATTTGTTTTACAGAATAAAGTTCTAAGAAATGTTTGCAAGGCATAAATGTAGTCCATTACTAAAGTACCTACCCCACTGATTTGCCTATTAGATTTATAGAGGAGCCTTCTGCCTTTTCAAATAGAACCTGGGTGTTGGCCATGCTGATACCAAGATTAATCTATAATCAAATCAAGCAAGTGAAAACACATTATACAACAGCAAAAGTAATCCAATATGTGTAAAGCATCCAACAGCAATGCCTACTGTAATTAATGCGCCAATTACGTGAGACTATACAGCCTCAAGCTTTCAGGGAGAATCTGTGAATAAGTAATTTACGCATTTTAAGATGTACATGTAAAACCATTTTTTCTGTATTTCTCACTTCTAAATGTTTTAAACCATCCTATACAGCATGAGAAAACAGATGTACTGATTTAAGGTATGTGTAACAAATACATGCTATAGAAAGGCGAAGAAACAAGCTAAATATCACAACATCGCATACGCATACACCATGTACATGCCACATATAAACTATGCATGCAAATAATGCATGGCAGACTCATTAAACCCTTTAGTAAAATATTTTTTTTGCTCAGACCTACAAATTGATAGTATACATGTACATGTATATGCATGACATACATTTCTGGTAAATGTTGGAACCCAATGTTTTCTGGGGGACGGAAATAGTCTGACTGGAATTACATGCAATAAAATCAAGTGTGATAACTGCTCCTTCCACAATAACACCTAGGAACACAACGAATGAATACTACACCTAGGAACACAACGAATGAATACTACACCTAGGAACACAACGAATGAATACTACACCTAGGAACACAACGAATGAATACTACACCTAGGAACACAACGAATGAATACTACACCTAGGAACACAACAAATGAATACTACACCTAGGAACACAACGAATGAATACTACACCTAGGAACACAACGAATGAATACTACACCTAGGAACACAACGAATGAATACTACACCTAGGAACACAACGAATGAATACTACACCTAGGAACACAACGAATGAATACTACACCTAGGAACACAACGAATGAATACTACACCTAGGAACACAACAAATGAATACTAATCACATGAATAAAGATCTCCCAATTAAAACTGTCATCATCATGTTTATTGTGGTGGCCCTCCGGCAAACAAATGGCACAAACACGGGCATCTGTTGACTATTTTGAATGGGAGGGGGTGCCACATGAAGTTTGAAGATGCAGAACGAGTGTACTGTATCCCCATTCCTTTCATCTTCATTCTCCATTCTTTATTTTTTATTTTGCTGACAGACCATGATTTTGCCGACAAAACTAACCAATGGGAGAGGGCTGTAACAGCCCCCGTTACCCCACCTCCAGTGACACCTGTGGGCATGAACTACATTCTTCTTGGTAAATAGTCTTCATCCTTACTGAGATGTACATGTTGGAACAGCAAAACAACTAATACAAGAATTATTTGTTTGCATTATGTAACCACTCCAACACCAAGATAACTTCACCTGACATCATACAGGTATGTGCATGGGGATAAAGGTCCCTAAAAGCACTACTTCAAAGCACTTGAGGCAAAGATCTACATGTACCTTGGTTCTTTTGGATGTTTTCCCTCCTCTAAGCATGGAGATGTCAGCAGCTACAGAGAGCAAGAATATACACACAATGTCTCACACTGTGCAATCATCTTTGGTCATTCCAAAATGACTGACTTGAATCTACATGTACTTCCTACAATAGATCCAGAGGCATCCTCAAGTATGGGACCAACATCATGCACTGTGTTTTTAAATTAATCTACTATTATTAAGAATGGAACCCTTGTTTTAATAGTCCATTAAAAGTCTGTATGTATTCAGGACGTGTTATCAATTCAATTTCATGTAGTTCCAACTGTGGCAGCAAAATCTTATGAAACAGAACACCGCATAAAAAAATACCTTTAAATAAAAAATACCTTTAAGCCTGAACACATTCAAACTATTAAAACAATCTGCACAATTGGGTTCAGATAATGTACTTCCTGAAATTCCACTTATTCTGACTTTAAGTTTTTTATTCATGCAATTCCAGCCATGGCTGCAAATTTTAAGAAACGAACTAACAACATGTCTTTTACCCTGGAAAATAAAATCTCGTCTCACATATTGACCTAGAGTTTTAGGCGTTGTACATGTATAAAGTCATCCAACCTTACATGTAAAATGCCTACTCACACTGCTTTGAAACTGAGTTGTCTTCATTTGGCGGGCCATGTACATGTAGGTTGGAGTTTGTATACATAATATACAGGATTATGCAAATCCTGACAAATATATCTTAATATCTTAAGCAAAGAAATGCAAATATATACATGCCTTCCATTTCTTTGACGACAAGTCCGAGTAGCTTTTTCCCTTCAAGTTTGAAAACAAGCTGTAAAAAGTTGTGAAAATAACTGCATGTATTACATGTACATCCCCATGAGGAACAGACATGCATGTGTTTTTCTGATGAACGTTACATTCCAATAAATATCAAGATTAGTAGATTTGAAATATCTTGCCAAGGACCTTTTCCGATGCTTGTCTCCAGAAAACCCCCATAACCCCTTCGCTACGGAGGACTGCTACTACCGCACCATTGTGTGAGGATCAGTGCATACCACACATACAGTCTATTCACCGTGCAGCTGCTGGTTCAATGGGGCCTGCTGATGGACAAAGCCCTCCATTCAGGGCATACCACAGCTCAGCAATTGCGGTCAGAATAATCCTGCCGTGAAGGGGTTAAGCCAAGGGTGAAGGGGACAGACAATTCAGTCTACTGCCTGCAACCTGCGCAGATTACCAAAAACCTATGCAATATTTCCAAGTCCATCACTTCTATTCGCTAAATTCTTGATCACTAGTAGTGTGCCCCCACTCGTTCGACCCCTGCCAAGGCGGCCGCCATGTTCTTCCTCTTTTTCTTAGCACCATTACGTTTGGATGTGGTTGCTCCGGTTTTGAAATTTTGTCATTTCTAAATCACTTTATCTACCTGTTTGTTTGTGAATGGTAACACTGTTCCTTTTTCCCTGTTTCATATAGATTTAACCGTTCCTTTCTTTTTTCAGTCTTGCGCAGGTTGGCAGACAAAATTGTATTTGACCTAGTTGCTAGGTTCTCACCTGGTGGCACTCTCTTTCATATATCTGATTTATCGGTTTTGAAATAAATTGAGTGAGTTTTCTATGGTACTCAGCTTGTTGCATTTAATTTTTGTACATACCTTTGTTAATTCGCCCAAGTTGTGGCATTCATGTATATACTGTACTAGTTTTCTCATAAAAACATACTAATAGCAGTTGTCTCATTAATTTGTATTTGTTCTGGATCGTCGTTCTATTTGTTTTCCGCCTGGATCTCGGTATTTCCCTTTTTTCTCTCTGTATTTTATTTCCCTTTCTATGTTTTAGATACAAGTTCCAGAGGGAGACTTTAAGACCTTCACTCCTGTTCAAGGGCCAGGGATTGCAGGTTAGTAAGAACAGTGGTGCGGTCATTTAGGTCCATGCTCACTGATGGCATAAGACATTACGTAGACAACTATTTAGCCCACTTCCGCTCCTTCACGGTTGGAGCGTGTGCAAGTACGCCCTTTATGCAGGCAGCTTTGGGAATGAATCAGCACCCTTTGGTGTGGGCACTGGTCGGTGGCGGCTTACCATTTAAGCACATACTACTTGGCCCTTTCTTCAAGGCTGTTTGCACCTCGCGCAGCATGGTTTCTTGCCGGTGGTTGCTGGCTGAGCTCTGTCATTAACGGTGGCCGTGAATTTTTACTACCTTTCAGTTGGGTTTGACCGGGCATGGCTCGCCCGACATCGTGGGACATTTCTCCAGGTGTTTCCAGACCTCATTTTTGGTTGGGATTTGCTATGGCTTCTCGCCCAACCACTTCTGCCAAGGAAATGGCAGTTCCTACCCGTTCCTATCCTGGTTGAGATCCTAGTCATACCTTGGTGACAGGAACTGGGCCCTCTGTGGTTTCTCTGGCCCGTTTTTCACCCAGAGGCTCTGAGCCCTTAGGCCTTCTCTTAAATGTACGTTGGGGCTTTCAGCCACCCTCCATTGCTGGTCCCCTTCAAAGGGATGCCATACCCACTTGTCGCTCTCCGATTTGGGTTTAGCGGGAGAATCCTACAGCTCTTTCTCCCACCCAGGATTCTTCTCAGTTGTCAAGAGATGTAAAGGGGCAGATGCGTAAGTGGCCTAGCCGTTCTCCTTCTTCCGAGTGATCTTCCAAGAAGACGACCAAGATATCATCGGGCTCTCCGTCCAGCAAGGATACACTGCAGGCTCTTATGGAGTCTATTTCGACCCTTATTCAGCATTACTCCCACCAACCACCCTCTACTCATCCTGATCGAGATCCTTATTTCCCGCCCTGGTTCGTTCAAAGTCTTACATGGGGCAGTGGGACCTTCCTTTGTCCCCTCGGCCCTCTCGACTGGTGTCTACTGAGGTATACTCCCATGGTACCTGACCTGGTACCAGTCACCTGATGAGGAGGAGCCTGTTTCTTTAAATGATCTTTCTCCTGCTGAGTCCCGCCTTTGCCTGCTCCAACGTGAAATGATCTTCCAACTCTGGGACTTCCAACTCCTTCTCTTCCAGTGGAAGATCAGACTCAACCTACATTTATGTGTTGCCTTCCGGGGTCATCATCTTCTTATTCTCTTTCCCCTGAGCTTCCTCTTGACTGTGCATGCATGGAGGCCATGGACAAGCTCGCCAAAGCTAAGACCTTGTACTGCAGCAATTGTTCTCGCTCTAATTTCAACTTTTCTCTGGGTGATAACGATACCTACCGGTGTCTTTCGGTGCCCGAGGTGCTTAAAGATAAGATTTATCCATGAAGTAGAAAGTCCAGTAACGCTTTTCCTGACAAGACTCTCCAGCGTTTCGAGGTAGTACTTAAGGATATTGAAGTATTCAAGGTATTCGCTGCATGTTCTTCCTTCTCCTTTTGACAGAATTCTGGTCTCGTGCTTGTGAGATGGGCTCGGACATCTCTCCCAAGTTTGTTACCATTGCCTTTCATAGCCTTGATGACACCTTGCTTACAGGCCTTCAACAATTTACTCGGGTTTCTCTTTGAGCTACGGTGACTCGTTGGGAGTCTTGTATTGAAGCCATAAATAACCAGCATGAATCGGTAAAATTAGCACTTAGAGGTCTCCCCTTGTTAGCCAAGGATCTATTCGCAGGCCAGTTCGTCAGCCTCTTGGAAAGTGAGGTCAAACGTATCAACAGTGCTCACAAGATCTCCTTCCGTTAACCGGCTGAGCCTCCTTGTAAGGTGGCACTAACAGCATCACAGAGGCCACCTTGCCCAGACTACCCCCGCCAACCTGCCGACCACTGCAGACTTCTCATTCTCATTGGCCTCTCTCTTCAGGTGGGGGATGACCATGCCCTGCTTCCTTCAATGCTCCTGGGCCTCAGTGTGATCTGACCGACTCCAATCCAAAAAGACCCATCCAAATGGCAGGCTATGGAGTTAGAAATTGTTGCTCTGCTGAAAAAGCGCATCACTGTACCCGTTCAACCAGATTTCACTCAACAGGGATTCATGTCAACATTCTTTCTCATGCCAAATAAAGAACCCGGGAAGTGGTGACCGGTCCTTAATTTGAACCCACTCAATGTCTTCATCCAGCCAAAGAAATTTTGAATGGAGACGCTCCATACTGTTCTGCGGTCAGTTCCCGTTCCAGCTTGGGTGTCATCAACAGACTTGCAGGGCGCTTATCTACACATCCCCATTCACACGCAACATCGCTGATTTCTCCGCTTCTCCTATCGCCATCTGGTTTTGCGCCCTACCCTTCCGCCTTTCCAACGCTCCCAGTGGTGGCAGCCCACCTACGTCATTCCGACATCCTGATATTGCAGTATCTACAGGACTGGTGGATAGTCGGACATTCTGAAGTCGAGGCTCTTTCGGTGATAACAGTGACATATGCTCTTGCATCTTGCCTGGGTTTCCAGATCAATCACAACAAATCCAGACCGAGCCGGTCATAAATGCCAACCTTCCTTGGGGCCGTTCACGACTTGTGCCGTAGCATCATTAATCCCACGGACGAGTGCGTGGACAACCTAATCCAGTGCGTCACTCTGTTCCAGGGGCCTGGGCCTGGCTTCATCTTCTCAGGTTGATGGCCAGCCTCATCGACCTCATCCCATGGTGTTGGCTTTACATGCGGCCTCTCCAGCTTCAGCTTCACCGAGCATTTAGCAACCACCCACTCAGGGCACGAGATGCATGGTCTTCTGCAACCTTTTCGTGCCACCCCTTCAGGTTTCGTTGTTGCTTTGCCAAGCTAGGTTTCTTCAAAATACCCACCCACCATCCATGACTTGATACCTGTAGAAGAGATATCTATACTTAACATAGCCAATAACTTTTCTTGGTTTGCAGGGTAGCAATCAGCAGTACATGTACTTTTTGAGTACACAGTAGTATCTGCGTAGGGCAATGACTGCTGCACCTTCGAGCAAGCAATACATGTACCTTTTGAGTAGGGGCAGCTACCAGTATCTGCTGCAACCTTTGGGTTGGCAGTGCCCTTTTAGTGGGCAGTGCCTTTTGAGTCGGGGCAGTGATCTGTAGTATCTTTCGAGAACTCAATACCTTTTTGAGTAGAGGTGCAGCATGTTTTCAGTAAGGGTAGTGATCAGCAGTTCAGTTTGAGTAGGCAGTACCTTTTGAGTAGGGGGTAAGGATCTGTTCTACGTTGTCTGTGCATGTTTAAAAACTAACAACTTCATCCTGGTACATGGTAATTACAAGGAAGAGGTTGCAGAACTTGGTATACATGTAGTTCCCCTAGAGGATTTGTCAGCATGTCTGTTCACTTGAGGTGGGACTTAGTATAGTTCCCTTGGAGACTTTGTGAACCTGTTAGTTCTCTTCGGATGGACCTGGTGTAGTTCAGCTTTGAGAATTGTGGACTTGGTATAGTTCACCTTAATTGCATGTTGTCATCATTGGTTTTCATCCGTCCATCTGTACAGACGATGGAATGGTGCCAAGAGTTGTCACATTACCTGCAGCAATGGTCGTGGCTAAACAGTTCCACTCTCGAGTGACGGTCTCTCCTGCAGCTTGCACAGGAAGCACGAGCTGCTGCTCTCCATTTCCTCTTTTGCCTCTTTTTTGTACTGCGGGAAGGTGCATTGTTCTTATGCATGACAGGTCGCATATTGCCTATGTTCCATGTACATATACATGTACCAATGCTATATGCAAGAAGGGGGTCCTTTAGCACATCACTACCGCAGGTTAGGTGAAAGGAGGTATCCGCTCGATCTCAGGCTTGAGGGACATTTTCCCAGGATTACCCCCTCTTATCTCGAGGGAGTGGGCTATGCTCTGCAGGCTTATTTCAATCTATGTTTAGGTGTTTGTGTTGTGGCTCTCATAAATGACACCCTGCACTATACTGTGTGGTATCCCATATAACTTGAGTATAAAGGAGACAGGGTGGTCCTTATTTCCCGCTTGGTTGGAGAGGGACTCTGCCCAATGTCCTGTTTGGAGGTATCACTTTCAGTTTACTTATATCATGTAGTGCACAGCCCGTATCTCAGAAGTGAGGGGGGGGGCACAGTTTATGTGCATGGTCAGCCACGTTAGAGTAAGCATTTGCTTAACCTCAGGCTCAGAGGAATTTTCCATAAGCTTAACTCTTGTACCTTGAGTGGTAAGGGGCAGGCATAGATGGTTAGTAAAGTAAAGCAGTAAAGACAAGCAGTCCTTTGGTACATCTTACAGCGTCTGCTTGCCAACTAATTATTGTAGTTCTTAGCCTCATTGGGCAGACCATCCTTTGGCGTATTGGACCGATCATACTTGTATTTCTAGTTACATGTATCTTTCTACATGCTTTTCACTTATTTAAATGCGTGATGCCATGTATAAGAGAATATTGCCAAAAGTAAGGCCCTTCTAATGAGTGTAGTTTATGTACTATATATAAACTTGTTATTGTGTTATTGGTAGTTTAGCCCGGTCAATTTCAATCATGTTGGAAAGGCTTGTAATTGTTTATTACTAGGTGTAGATATTCCTTAGCAATGAGCAAAATACACGTTTTGCTGAACTAGTAAATTGAGCTTGTGAATGGGCCTAAAGCAGTTTGTTGGCAATAAAGCATGGCAGAGGCAGTCAAAGGAACAGGTAAAAAGTGTCCATCCTGTCCATTCCATCCTCTATGGCCAAAAGGCATGAAATGAAAACTTCCACAAAATGTTTATGTCGAAAATGCACATCCCCCTCCCCTTTACTTGTGGTAATCCTAGCCTCGATCAGTGACTCAGTGGCTATTTTAAGGAACATGGAACAGGTCACAGTTGAATATTTGGAAGGTTAGCCTTTATATGTCACTTGAAGCACTTTGATATGAGCTGTAATTTCCATACTCCAAACAGATATTGGTTTTGACTACCAATCAATCTCAGCAGAGGCAAACTTTGTCACATTAATCTGGTACACCAATTTTAGTCATGTACATGTACATTCCACCATGAGTACCTGTTGTCCTACAGTAAATGCATGCTCAGAGAAGGCCATATTGAACTCTGCAGCCATCATGTCTGTATCGTAGGCTTCAGGTGTGCTACTGTTGGGAATAAAAACAACAAATACATGAACTTTAAAAAGGATTTAAAACCATTCATGAGGTTTTTAAAAAATAAGTTTGTGTAACTTTGCTTTTTGAGTGAGGCACCCAAAAAGTATCTTTCCACATTGAATTGCTTGTCTGACCTCGAACAAATTTCACTGAAATCCATGTATCCCATGTACATGCTGATGTATTTAATGCAACCAATTGTAGGATAAAGCAAAACAAATGTTTTCTTATCAAATAACTCTTACCAAACCAATATGGTTGAGACCACAGAATGACCTTGTCAGATACTGTGAAATGTGAATTGGCTATATCCACAAGTGTAAATTTCTGACTTATATATAGATGAAGAGCTGTTAACTTGGGAAAATTACTTAAAAATTAATAAAGAAATTTGGGTCCTGTTCACAAATACATGGACATAGTATTTACATACATATACTGTACAATGTACATACATGTACATGTACCGTACAATGCACATGTATGTCTAATGATTCTTAAGCCAGTAAACTCAAACAAACCAGCATGTTTCTGTCACTTTTCTTTTGAAGTGGGTAATGGGGCCCACACACTAGCGCGGGTCATATTATTCTAATAGTGTTTTCAAATGAGTGGATTCGGCTTAGACTTTGGTTTTGTTGGTTCCGGCCATTTTGAAAATTTTTAAAACCACATGTTCAAGTTCTGACTGGAACCAATGAAACCAAAGTCTAAGCCAAATTCACTAATTTAGAAAATGCTCTAAGTGAGCAGGCATCCCTCAAAAACAGACACAAATAGATATACATGTGTTTTAGTATCAAACATTTATTCATAAATTTATACCTAGGAACGTTTAATAGTCATTCCTATTAGTCAACAGCTTGTCACGTGGCTGGTCTTAACACTTGATTAAGTACCAGCCCCTGGGTAGCAACATACATGTAACTCTACTTCTGATCTGCATTGATGCTACAATGTCAAAATGTTTTTGGTTTCATCAAAGAAGCTACAGTGTTCATCCCAAAGTGGGTGGGTTTTAAAGCTCAGAGAAATATGGGGTAAGAAAGTAATTATAATGCTTTAAGAAGACATTTTTAAATGAATTGTAATTTAGAACCATTATATGAGAATAGATTCAAATATTGCCTGCTTTCCCCAATTTACTTTTGCTGATTAGACAATTTTGAAATGTAATTTTTTCTGATCACAGAGGCTAAAATGTTCTACCAAAAGTGGGTGCATTTTGAAGCCAAGGGATTTTTGAAGTCAGAACTGTGTATAAAGTTTCAACTACAGATATATTTCAATAAATTGTAATTTAAAATCATGAAAACAGAGCAATAAATGTAAACTTCTGGACTAAGCCTGAATAGTTGAGATGAAGTGTAATGTGTGCACCAATTTATTTATATTCGGCTTTTATGCACCTCACAGTTGAGACATAAATTACCCAAAGTACTGAAGATTTTTTGTTGTGAAACATAATGTTCAAATTTTCTTGCCATGCAATCCTCTGGATTACAAATGGTTATAACATTTATTGTCAGTTCGTGTTACTTAAATTGGGCATAAGCAGAAGCTAGGCATTTGACAATGGCCAAGGAACAAAAATAGGAAAAAACAATAAGGTGTAACGACACTATTTTGGCAGGATGCATAGACTGTATGTGAGAACCAGTGCAGCATTGCTTCAACGGATTGTGTATCATTGAGCATGTTTTCACTCCCGCAACAGTGACACCGGAAGAGAACTCGTGAAAATAATGAAAGTTTCTTTCAAAAGTTGCAAATGTCCATGTACGTAGGGAAACATACAAGTTTTTTGAGGTGAAAACGGTTGTGAGAGGTGTTTTGTGAAGACAGAAGACTACAGGATTAATTGTTATTATTACTAAGGGAATAAATATGAGTTTGGACTGGCTCAGGAAAATGGACATAACTAATGCACGAGCCGCAGGCAAGGGCAAATATCAGCATTCAGTCTCCTGAGCCGGTCTTAAACATTAGTTTAACACCGGCTAAGCACATGCAGTATTTATTCCCATTCACAAATACCTTTTCAGTCAGAGCATAAAAAAAAGGCAATATAGGATGAATTTCCAGCAATTTTGAGCTAGAATTTTACTTTCAGTTTCCCAAACAACCCCATCCATTTATGGAATATTCCTTGTGCAAAATCGTCCAATTGGCACATGCGTGGTGAACCGCGTGCACACAGACTCTTGACCAATTAGAATTGATTAAACTGTCTTGTACCCAGGTGTCAGCATGTGATTTACACAATGGGAATTAACACTTCTTAGTGGGCATTATCAAATGTTAATATGTGGTCAAGTTGCATGTTGTTGAATAGGGAGACTGAGGTATTTATCAATTTTTTAAAATTGTTTTTTCCAACTTGTCAATAAAAATGTTAGGTTGGTGTCAAAAGTTTAGGGTCCGTCAGGAAACCGGAAGCACAAGCATTGGGGGGGGCATGTTTGAAGATATTTACCAGCTAGTTTTACATGCATGTATTTATTCCCTTATTTATGTCCCACCCCTGGTCAACATTTCAGTAGTTGGTGCATGTGCCTGTCCACTTTGTTGAATTGTTCCTGTTTCCTTGGTTATGTATGTCTGCATACTAAACTTCTGTACTACCTGCCTTTAAATGTGATGTTTTTAGTTTTATAAAAGTTTTAATTGAATTGTCTTTTGGATATTGGTTCCAAGGCCAAAACTGGATAAAACTAAACAGTATTGAACTGAATTCAACTGAATTGATCTGATTAAAAACTTACTTTTTCTTCTGCAAGAAGTCCACCTCCAGAGTAATACATCCGATAAGTTGTGTGCTTTTGTTGAATTCATAGGGTTTTACTGCAGCAAAAAGTGTGCAAGGTGATTAAATGTAGGAAAACTAAGATTCATTGCAATATAAAGATGGTCATAGATATCAAAAGACATTCATATATACATGTACATGTATATATACAGTGTGTGTATAAAACAAACGTATGCCCAGCCAACAGCATGGCAATCAATTGTTACAAACTGGACAAGTGAGCTACAGGCTGCATTTTCATGACATCATTAACAGCACACTTTATTGCCTGATTCATTAAACTGAGTGGCAGCACAAGGAACCAAAATAAATGTTCAGGCCATGTAAACCCCCAATGACTGTCACTGACAGCTGCATATGGGACAAGAACGCATGATAGGGCAATGTAAGTGTATCATCAAAAGAGCAGATCACAGTCAAACTGTCAAGCTTCAGTGGTTCCCTCGATTTTGTGCACACAAAACATCTGGTATACCATGTGATATCAATGGCTTACCAAGTTGTCAATGGCACATCACTATAGCATATATCATTCTACAGCAAAGCCCGATGATATAGCATTGTACAAATAGTTATCAAGAGCCAGTGTTTGTCACGTCTGTGGTGTTAGACTTCATTTAAAAACTGCTATGTTTCTATCAGAACCAATAGTTTTTATTCAAATATAATCTTGTGATTGAGGCAGTTTGTTGTGAAATAACTCCAGCATGAAATCGTAAATGTTATATTACATGAATAATAATATGTTATGTTCCATCAAATGTTTGCATTTTGATGGCAACATGCATTTATACATGTAGCCTGGATGTTTCTCAGGCCGGGGGGGGTAAATAAGGTGAATATTCCACTATTTTGATCCCACTTGCACTGTACCTTCAATGTCTTGATTGATAGACAGTACTGCCCATTTCCTCTGGAATAAAACAGACATTCATGTAAATGTACCTTTGTTAAAAGTGTAATTTTTATCCATTCCTTGTTGAAACATCAGTGTGAGTTTGCAATTCATCACATCAGGCATGTTATTTATTTCGAGGGTCCACAAACGTATTCATACAGCATGTTTTTGAAAACTATTAAAGATTCCAAGGATTGCATCTCTGTAAACTATACTTTGCATGCTGATATTTCAATGATTTCCTGTAGGCTGGTCATTTACCACTTGCTGCATGTAAATCTGCATGAATATGTTCGCTTCATAATGCATTTACACTATTTACTGTAGTAAGAGTGTGATACATGTACTTCCAGGTAAAGAGTGCAAAGATAGATCACATGTAAGATGGATCAAATATAAAACAATATTGTACATGGACAAAAGCACTGCTTTCTAAAATTAAGAGACACATTGATCACCAGCAGATTTTATGAAACTTTACGCAATGGCGTAACTTCACTTACGCCACATTTTATTATATTAAATAAGAGTGATTTCCAAAAACTAATGCACTGCACAAGTCCACAATTTTAAGCAACAAATTATGGCATAACTAGTCATTTCAGGTGGTCTAAGTTGTGCCAGACAAGCGAAATGAACGATTTGATTTATGATTTGATAAAATTTGAGATTTGGGGCTATCTGTTTTCCATTGAAGACAAAAGACTTTGGGATAATGCCACAGCTTGCTGAATAACTACATGCTCAGTCCAAACGGAACCTGTCATTGGTGGGAAGAAAGCTGACACTACCACGCTTGCAGACCACCTGGGCTGTACTGCGAGCGTGGTGGGCTGTGACATGAGTGGTCTCACATAGCAGTTCAGCACATGGAACATGTACTACTTGCCCAACTCAAGAGTTTTACTGTCAGTCTAATGCCTGTCACATTGAAATTATAAGGTAATATGTTTTGATTTGTTGTCTGAGATTGAAAAAAAAGGAAATTGATTTTTTTCAATTTTCGTTTATGATTTTTTGACATTAGTCACACAAAACTTATTCAGCTAGGGGTTGATAGATCCCTCCTTCCAACGCTTTGCAGTGTTTTGTCAAATCGTTCCTAAACTGTTTGTTTTCTTGTCACCACTTCCACACCTCTTAATCTCACTTGTAGTGTTCCATAGGCACGAAATTAGGTCCAATAATTTTTCTCGTCATGGTAAACGATGCTGCTCAGAGACACCAGCAAATTGTTGGAAATGTGTTGATGATCTGCATATTCTTGATATTATAAACAAGCAACAATCAAGTATTCAATCACATACATGTACATGTATCTGTCTACTTGCCGATTGGTGTTCCAAAATGATATGATACTTAATCCTGTTAAATGCAAAGCTTTGCATTTCTTTTTCTTGCATAATCCACTGCCTCCTCGGCATCTTAAAGTTAACGATGTGCAACTTGAGCTTGTTTCATCTATCGAGTTACTTGAAAAAAATCATCCAAGATGACCTCTGGTTGGACCAGCAGGTTCAGCAACTCATTGTGAATACCCCACGTAGACTTATATTTTAAGTAAACTGAAGAAAAAAGGTATCAACACTAATGATCTTTTTTATAAAACACATTCTGTACTTGACTATGGTGCAGTGGTGTAGTCCTCAGGTCTGCAATCACGTTGAAAATATCAAGAGAGTCCAGAAACATGCAATTCGCATAACTTCTTACCAAAATGTTTCACCATATACAGATGCACTCAATTTTTATATCAAATTGCTCTCAGACACACATGTTGACCTTACTATTCAATATGCCAAAGAATTGTGAGTTTCCGAAAGACATTGTTCACTGCTCCCAAATTCAAGGTCCACCCTCACCGAATGGACTCTTCGAAACTAAAAACCATTTGATAATGCCTTTGATCAAAACTCAACGGTAAAAAAATCCCCTATCCCTTCTATGATCCAACTAATCAATTCTTAGTAATTGCTGTGTTATAATATTTTTAATGCTATTTTTTTACCCCCGATCAATTCTGATGTTATGTTTGAATCGGTATTTTTCTTAATCAAATTTTAAATTGTGGTGTTAACTTGTTTGTAATATCATTTTCTTTTGTGTAACTTTTATGCGTATACCTTTTTCAATAATCATTGTTAAGGTTTAAATTATTGTAAACCAACATTTTTTGTCCTTGTGATTTTTTTGTCCCTTTAACAATAAACCAAATCTACTGACTTAATGATTAGTGAGAATATTTCCGTTGGATCGCAATGACTTGCGATTAACTTGTGATCATGGTGATTCATTGCTAAATCTTCTCTGGACAGGTTTTTCACAGAAATTTGCTGAGGCAAACTCTTAGGCATGCTTTATGATTAAAAGAATTATTCAAATAGTGCTGACTGAACTGAATCAAACTCACTTTTTACCCAATCATTAGAATTCCTTTGAATATGTACAATGTAACAGCCTTACAAACTTACCTGTCACCTGTTTGACAGAGTATTCATGTAGGCCTTTTTAGTATTTTTTTCCCCAATTTGAACAGTTACAAGGAGATATTGGGATGCCAAGGGCTGATCGTTTGGCATTTTCCAGGATACCTCTGATGATTGCAAAGTAACATTCTAGTCGAGCCAAAGACAAAATGAAGCACACCATAATGAATGACACCTTTTCAGACCAAAAAGTTTCATGGTTTAAAAAATATTTTCAAATTAAATTTTAGACTAAAAATTAGATTGCATTTTTAGATAACACATTTTCAGAAAGTTGAGGTCTCAAGGTACATGTACATGTCTTGGCCTTAGTGATATGAAACAGTATGAAATGAAAAGAAAAGAAGTCTATTTTATTCATAAATTGGTTGACTGATTAATTGGCTACAAACAGAATCAAAAGGAAAAGTTGCGCAATTCATCACTGTGCCAAAAAAAACCCCAACTTTTTGAGCCGTCTTCAGCCAGGAATTGACGGTTTTGGAGCACAATGAGCAGCGCCCACTACTGTTGAGATATGTAGAGTCTACTGAATGTGACTGCTGTTGATGGTGTTGGGCCCAGTGCGCCGTGTCATGCATTTGCTCGTATGCCATCGACTTCGTTGCCATTGTGTGGACTTTGTGTGTGAAGGTTAGTCATAATTTGAGGGTTATAACACAGCTGAAGTGGAATTTAAACTGAAAAGTAGTTCAAAGAAATGTAGCCTTTTGTCACGAGTAATGTAGACTGTCGATCCTAACAAACGCTGGAGGGTGAAGAGATTTTTTTGCACTAGTTGACACGTTAATGAGCCAAAACGATCACATTTCTACCTGCTCGTGGCTTGTCTTGGACTTGATATTGTGTCATGGCTAGGAATAGCGGATAAAAGAGTTTCTCAAAATTCCTAGCGGTTGGCCAAATAGAATATGTGATTTGAAACTCCTCTCTTTGAGTGTGAAATAAATATCTCAACACATTTTGTGTTGTTTTATTTCTATAGAGCGTTAATCAAAACTTTTGACAAAGACTTCTGAGAAATAAATAATACTGAAAATTAAAATTGTTTTTTTTGCAGATAAAAATCAAGACAAAATATGCAGGTGGAGCTACATGTACTTCCATGGACTAGAAACATGGTCTATTTCCAACTTGAACTGGAAGATAATTAAAATAAAAACTTGAAAGGAAAATCGTGTTGCAACAAAAGAGGCCAATTTCATTAAGATCGCCAGCAAAATACCATGTACAAACACAATTCCATTCCCTGACCTCGCAGGTTCAGAACGCACTGAGGGAACAGTCACCCAATTGAATATTGTTCTTTAGGAAGAATTGGAAACTCATGATTGAATGGGAAAGAGAGTGAATGGGAAAGAGGAGTCACTGGGAAAAGGTAACTTGTTCAATTTTTCAGATTGCTTCACACTTTTAATCACAAAAATACTGTATCGAAAGAGGGACGCAGACCAAGTGAGGAACTTGCTTAATTGAAATAATACTGTACCTCTCAAATAAAGAAAAAAATCAGTGTTATTTTGTTTTAAAAATTCAATAAATTCAAAGAATATTAAGTGAAAGTGAAATGAAGTCAAACAATTTCCTTTCGCCATTTCCCCCTTCCTTTCCTATTATGTTGCAATGAAATACAAATGCATAATGGATCTCACTTCCAAGCTGAGGTGATTCATCTCTTTAAAGTGATCACAGAATTAAAAAAAAAATGCAGCAGCCACGGGCTGCCTGCTCTTTCCAGAAAAAACTGTCAATAGAGGGCGCCATCATTGATGGAGATAAATAATCATGCACTTTTGGCCAATGCATCATTGCAAAACTGTCTTTCTGTATCCAAATTGAAAATCAATTGATTTCAATTTTTGTCAATAACACATTCCTTTCTATCTATCTACAAGGTTTCAACTAAATCAGACATGTACTTCAGGAGATATATGTACATGTACATAAAATGGCTTTAAAGTTGGCACCTTTAATGTCATGTCCCGTGACACCTGATGACGTCAAGATGACGATTTTGTTCTAGGACTCTAGCTGGTGGAACAACAATGTGCACCTAACATGAAGTCAGTCAGATTGATATAAATGCCGAAATCTGGCTGTTGAGAAAAGTATACGAAACCTATGGGAAAAATTAAATATTCAAAATTCTATAATAAATCAGGTGATGGAGTCCATCATGTCATGCTTTAAGGCACAACTTCACTATAGGGACAATTCCACAGCAACTTGACAAGACCGCCAAAGTTTCCATTGATTTTACAATTTTTTCTCCGCTATTGTTGGTTGGGGGGTAACCTCATTTGAATGACACTGAGGGGATATTATTGCAACACTAAACAGAAAATTATAATCAATGAAATTATTCATTTCTTGGATGTGGCTAAGTATTTTGGAAATTGGCAAACATCATTTATTAACTACTGATGGCCAAGAAATCCTGAGCACAAAGCAGTTCAATCAACCATGTCAGAACTGCTTGAAATGTGACAAGAATTGAACTGAATTCTATGCAGGATACGTGTGTGGTGAACGAAAAAAAAATCTTCCAATCAAAAGAGAACACTGTTTGCACACGGCTTTAAGTAGACTTCATATGAAATGCTTTCAAGGACTCCTGCAATGCCCAGAACAGCTACCTGTGGCCAAATAAATTGGTGAAGCTGGTTCGACACAACACCTGACGAGATGTCGGTGTTCCTGTCCATGATGATAGTCATGGGACTGATCCCGAAACCCAACCTGAAGTCCTACTGGACGAGAGACTCAATACTTGAGACTCCGTTTTTTCTTGATACCATGCCATGGGACAGATTTATGGACTTGTTGGCCTATCTGCATTTCGTTGATAACAGCCGTGCAGATGCGACTGATTGACTCTACAAAATCCGCCCAGTGGTAGACGAACTGACCAAGAAGTTCAAGTCTGTCTACTTTCCATCCAGCAACATTACTACCGACGAGTCCCTTTGGAAATTCAAAGGGAGACTGAAGTTCAAGCAGTACAACCCCAAGAGGCGTGCAAGGTTTGGCATCAAGGTGTGTCGAGTCTGCCACAGCATGGGTGTTGCACCTGGAACTTCAAGATTTACACCGGTCAAGACTAGACTGCTGGACTGGCAAGTACGAAAATCATACTTGACTTGAATGCCGATCTTCTTGGCAAAGGGTACACCATTTTCCTGGACAACTGGTTCAGCAGCCCAGAACTGTACGTCAAACTACACGACCAGAAGACGAACGTCGTCGGTCGGGCCGGTGAGACAAAATCGTCAAGATATGCCCAAGGACTTGTGCTCCTTGAAACTTGAGAGAGGGGATGTTGTTCACCACTCCAGCATCAAAGGCTTGCTCGCCTTGGTCTGGCGAGACAAAAAAGATGTCCGTATGCTGTCCATGATGCACACAGCCGAGATGGCTGACACTGGCAAGCTGAACCGTAACGGCATCGCTTTGGAGAAACCCAAGTGTGAACTCTACTACAACGAGGGGATGAAGGGTGTGGATATTGCAGACCAGCTGGCATCGTCACACCGCTCCGTCAAAAAATCAATCAAATGGTATAAGAAAGTGTTCTTTGTTTGGCTTGATGTTGCTCTTGTAAACTCTTATCTTGTGTATAAGGAAATTGCTAGCACTGACAGTTTTTTGACATTTAGACATATGTTGGTGAGTGAAATTTCAGAGTTGCGTGCACCAAATTTGCCAGTGAATTGATCTAGAGGTAGACCAACCCGTCTTCCTGGTCCAGGTAGACTGATAGGAAGATATTTTGCTGCAGAAATTCCCCCAACTGGAAAACGAGCTAGATTATACAGACGGTGTGATGTTTGTTCTAGAAATGGCAAAAGAAAAGAGACTAAAGTGATGTGTGAAATTTGTCAAGTGCCACTTTGCGCTGTTCCTTGTTTCAAGGTTTATCACACTTAAATCAATTGCTTACTTATGCAAAGTTTCTTGTACTCCAAGACATCATAAATGAAATAGTATACAAAATTTTCTGATGTTTGTTCAAGAAATGGTAAAAGAAAAGTGACTAAATTGATGTGTGAAATTAGCCAAGTTCCACTTTGCGCTGCTCCTTGTTTCAAGGTTTATCACACTTGACTCAATTGCTTATTTATGTAAAGTTTCCTGTATTCCAAGAAATAGTACATGAATTTTGAGGCAAATCAAGGTTTATTATACTTGAATCAATTAATCCTTCATGCACAATTTTGGCAAACTTTTTCCCAAGAATTTTCTCCTGTGTCAAGACATCGTGTAATGCAACTACTCTCCGTTTTCTTGCCTTCTTTTGGCTAAGTTTTTTTTACAACTGTTTCCTCTAATTTGAAGACATCGTGTAATGCAACTACTCTCCGTTTTCTTGCCTTCTTTTGGCTAAGTTTTTTTTACAACTGTTTCCTCTAATTTGAAGACATCGTGTAATGCAACTACTCTCCGTTTTCTTGCCTTCTTTTGGCTAAGTTTTTTTTACAACTGTTTCCTCTAATTTGAAGACATCGTGTAATGCAACTACTCTCCGTTTTCTTGCCTTCTTTTGGCTAAGTTTTTTTTACAACTGTTTCCTCTAATTTGAAGACATCGTGTAATGCAACTACTCTCCGTTTACTTGCCTTCTTTTGGCTAAGTTTTTTTACAACTGTTTCCCTCTAATTTGAAGACATCGTGTAATGCAACTACTCTCCGTTTTTTTCTTTTTTTTGCTAAGTTTTTTACTGGAAGGTTGTTTTTTTGGAAGAAAGTTTTGAAGAAAAATAAAGTTAATGGAAGTAGGATGAGAGAAAAAAAAAGAAATGACAAATCGTCAAGAGAAGAAGAAAAGTGAGAAAAATTTGTCTTGTGTTTTTCTTGTGTCTGTTTATTTTATAATTATGGGGAGGATTAGTTTGGAAAGATAGTTTTCATGGGTTGGTTCAAACTTTACTTAGAAGGGGCTGTTTATAAATATCATTACATACAGAAAGGGGATTTGAATAGAACTTGCAAAAAAACAACTTAGAAATGTGCAACAAAATTATGAGCAAACTTTGCGCACAATAAAACATTAGGGGAATTTTACGGGAAATCTTCACTGAGTATTAGATGAAATAAAACTTGTTAAGTGTGTAGTGACCTGTACTTTGTAGTTCTAATTTATCGCATGGAAAACTATTTATCTAATTAATAATGCAGCCGAAAACCACTCTACACTTTCCATGACATAAGCCTGAACATCCACTATAACAAACAGTCCTTTTGGAATCACGATTTATGTCCCAATTAAGGTTATACCTCTTAATTGACATTCAATTATAAATTAACTAATTGTAAACATTGTTTTGCTAGTGTTCCATGGGAAGTTCCAATGTGTTACCTTAGTTTGGGTTTGGAATGATCCACATTTACACTTTTTATGAATGGCGGAGCAATATGTCCGGGATCCTCGCTATGAACAGTGCCTTAAGGCTGTGGGCGTTGGTCGTTCGAGAACTTTCTCGGGTGCGGCCATTTCGCTGCTGATCGAGCAACGCCCAGGTAAGAAAGTTTTGCTCCAAAATTCTTCACTTTCTGTACTTTTTGTGGTTAAGTACCCTCACAGGGCTTATCATCCTCATAACCGCTGATCATTATAGAGCATATCAGTTGATCTTATACATAAGGATAGTGGGATTTTGATTCACTTTTTGAGTGGTTTTATGATCATATTGTTGGGGATTCTTCTGCGATAGATTGCAGTGTGGCATACGTTATACACATGTATATGTATACACACAAAGCATGTTACGTTACATTTACGTCGGACGTGGTGTGCGCTGTTGGCCTCGTGTGTACGACTCGCACCGGTGGGTCGCGCGGCCATTGCTTTCATAGTGTGCTTACTTACAAGATGGGGTACGCTGTCAATATTTTATGCAGTGTGCATTCTATACAAGTATTCATACTGCAGTTCTATAATCCCTGTAGTTAAGAATATTATTTATCATGCCACTTTTGTGAATTATGTTTGCATTAGCTCAAGCTTTGGGGGAACTTGCCTGCCACAGGGTTCCTGCACCACTTTAGGCTACATCACTGCTAAGCCACCACACCAGGGTAATTATTTAACACAAAGTGTTGATACAATGTTTCAACTTGACATTTTTACAACATTGTGTACACTAGATGGATAAGTGTATTAAATGTGTTGTATTTTGTATACAATAAATATCTTTGGTTGTAAACACTTATGCAACAATTTTGCATACAGGGAAATGTTTACCGAGAGAAGCTGATGAGATGAAAGCCACAAATAATAATTAAATCAATCAACCAATTAAATCAACATCCGGTTTCCGACTGAATTCTTTGGGGGAATCAGTCAAGGGAGAGTGCCTCATCTTCTATCACTGGAGGATGGACCTACCACCCCACTACCAGGGGCGGCCTGGTCACAAGTGCACTCTATGTACAAGTTGGGGCTGGGCATTGATGCTGGGCATGCATGGACTACTGGGAAGTGGATACACGAGCCACTGTGCCTGCTAAAAGCAAGCATAGACCGTGTGAACTTAGCGGGCGCTGCACTCTTCGCTGTGACTGAGCGTCCTTTGGTAGTTAGTGTTGTCGCGTGGGCAAGGCAAGTGCGGGGTACCTAATATTTTGTTGAACGGGATCCAAATACCCCAGCAGGGTTCATGACCACACAGAGCCGGGCTGTGCGCAGTGTGTGACCTAGCAAACTTGGCAGATAAGGCCTGGTGGCCAATATAGGTGTCTGAGGTTGCAATTAGCAAAATGGGAAAAATAATCCCAGCAGCCAGGTAGGTTGTGGTAAAAATATCCTGGGGGGAAGGGGTTAATTATAACTGGTGACTTCAGTGTCAATGTTGATGTTGATTCTAGATCCATTGCTTCGGATATGGTATCGAATATGTTGGTACATGTATCTATAATGGATTCCATGAATTTCATGCAAGTAGTGGATTCGCTAACTCATCCTACATGTAATTCAGATCCTACTGTAGACCTTTTTCGTGTGATGTCACAATTGTGCTGGACTGCGATGTGTTGCAATGATAATGAGTGCATAGTGTTGTGATGGTAATCTACTTATTCAAGGTAAACTAGTCAAACATGCAGCGCTCACATGTGCACTCGTACGCGGCTGAAGCTGGCTGTAGGAATATATGCGATGACCGCGGACAAGGCAGTCCACACGTGGCGGTATTGTTTACATTTAGTCACGTGGGTGAAAATGGTCTATAGGTGATATTGATTTCTATAAAAAAACACGTACATGTACAATTAGACATACTGTATGTAACAACTCAGTTTACTTAACTGGCTCACCTGAAGTAGGCTAAATCCAACTGTACCATGCTGCATACCTGGATAGCTTTTTACACTGAAAACGTATTCTGAGCTGGGGGACGTTTTCACCATTATGTGCCTAGTAAAAGCAAAAATTAAAAACTTATTTCACTTTTTCTCTGTCTACAATGAAATATGCTGCAAACATCACAAAACTGCTGCTAAGCTAACCTGAAACCAAAGATACGGTAACCTTATCAAAGAGCGTCATTTGAATGAAGTTCATAAAATTATTCAATTGTTTCCAAATACAAAGTACATTGTACTGTATCTGTTCCATTCTTCCAAATCAGTTTAGACTAAATATATTTACATCTAGATGTATGAAGCATTTTAACAATAACAATGCAGCAACCAACTGTGATGATCATTGCTGAAGTACGAAGATCAAGCAAAACTTCAACAAGGTCCACTTTGAAACCGAGGTTTGCGTCTTGTTTTCGAACATAATGACAGCATTTCACTTGCAACTTGGATGTATAAACTTGAAAGTTGCCTGAAGTTAATGACACTGAAGACATAAAAACTTGGCAATGTGCCAACGTTGGCTGACATCACTTACTCTACAACATGCTGGCTGGAGCATGTTGCTCTTGGATTGATTCCATTTCACTAACTCCTAAGGGAGCAGTGGCTTGGGGGAGGGAATGTGTCCCTCCCTGACCAAAAAGGGCCAAACTGTTTGGTTTTACAGAGGAGGACCACTTTTTGGGTCTGTTGTCCTGTTCCCCTTCCTCTCCAGTCCACGTAAAAACCATCACATTTAGCTTTACGCCTCAAAAAGGCCACAATGATAACATAAAAAAAACCATCACATTTAGCTTTACGCCTCAAAAAGGCCACAATGATAACATAAAAAAACCATCAACATTTTAACCTCAGCCTCACAAAAGGCTGTACTGATTTGAAGGAAAAGATTAAGCCCATGTGTACATCTAACGAAAATGTACAAAATAGTTTTTCTGATTTTGTTGTTAAATCTTGACTTACTTAGTCTTTTCATCGAAATATCCTGCTGAAATGATAGCACAATTCGTGAAGGAGAGCTCATCAGTGGGACATCTTGTAGCTTTCATTACCTGTATGTACATAAATGATACAAAAGATTGAATATTTGTGGTCACTCTGGGTTTAAGTTGCTGGTCGGTGGGTTATTTCATCAGGCTTAGTGCCTGACAGTGGAACACTGTGGGGGAGATCCCTGACCAGCTCCAACATGTCCAATCGGCGTGGCTACGTGTACATGTATAAAACTGAACATACATATACACTGTACATGTACCTTTTCTTTTTAGGTAAATCAACACAATTGAAACTGTGTACAAATGTACGGGACTACAACTTGAATTTTTGGCTCAGGAGTTTAAGCATTTGTTTGGTTCAACTATTACATTCTTGAAAAAATTTGTTTCCCATAATATTTGACATGTCTCGGCACTGCCCTTCTCTTTTTAGATTGTAGAAAAGTACCTTTTCTATTTCTTGGAATGTTCTAACACATGCAGATGTATCGATAATATCTGATGTATCTATTCTGCTTTGATATCCGTATAAACGATATCACTTTAACATTGAAATTGATATATATCACAAGTGCCAACAAAATGACAAAAAATAAAGCTATAATTTATAATAAAGTATTTGGTGAAAGAAGAATGTGCCTTTTCCAAAAGTTGTACTTGATGCGGGTCGCTCAAGAGAAACTCTAATGAATGAATGTATTATTACAGTGTTCGGCCCAATAAACCTCCTACTTCCCTTTCATGAATTGGATCTTGACACCACCAGCTTTCTCTGCTCTTGCCGACTGTCTGATCTTGCTGGCAACTATTGCAGTCTCACGGACTTGTTAAAATGTTCGTGCTAGTCATACAGCACTTCTTTTGCAGTTGATTTCCTCTGGCCCAAGGTAGGCCCATCCCCAACCTTTACAGTTGCCCTTAACCATTTTCACGCTCCTTTGAAGGGTCCACGTTATTTTTATTTTGCCATAAATGATCATAACTAAAGGTTAAATCCTTTAAAGAAATCTGGGAAAAATCAAAAGCCATAAACAGACACACAGTCTAATAGTGTTGTCATGGTACAGTAACACTGTTGCTTTATGTGGCTCCGAAATCAGCCCACGAGAATGTGTGGCATTCCAGACATCAAAACTGGCCAATCTACACCTGGAGCAAAACCTTAGATGATTTAAACTTTTGTGTGCCCTTTGTAATATTTCATGGCTTTGTCAATCACTTAGTCTTTCCCCAAGACCCCAGTGTTTAATGTCGGATTGTGCAGAATGTGCCCTCTTTATGGTCAGCATGCTGGTTAGCATAACAAGTCCCAAAATACCTGGAACAATGCTCTACTACAATGATCCAAATCATCCCTGACACCTGAACTGAGACTGATAACTTCACAGCCCACATGTCCCATGCTTTTATCTTGGAAATTACCCAAACTGCTATGGACAACTGTTTCCCAAGTAGGCTGAATCAAAACGGAGCTGAAAACTGAATACATGTACTTCAGCATTATAAAGACTGGTTCATACATGTACCTGAATCGGCCTTATAATACGATGAGCACTAACGCTTTCCTACCACAGCATGGTCCAAACTTGAAAACTGTACCCCATTTTGGGGGGGGCAGGTTTAGCAAGTCATTTGATTTGGGTATAAAAGAACTGAACTGTCAATAACGCCTGCCGTTCCAGTCGCTGGCAAGCTGGGACTTCATAAGTTGTGCATTATTTTTTTTATTGAGAGGCGAACCATAGAGCTGTTTGTAGTGATCATGGACTGGCGAGACTTCGGAGTGCACATTCACATTAAAATGACGTGAGCCATCAGTGATGCTGGGCATTCCAAATGTGGACTGGCCAGACTTAAAAGATTTTATTGATACGTAAATGAGGTAAACTATCAATGAATCCGGCTGCTCAGATTGAAGACTGTCTGGAGTATGCACGCCTTTACATTTGAATATACCGTTCTTATCTTGGTGTTGTCAGGTGCTCTTTTGTCTGGGGAAGATTAAAAAGCTGACAAATTCCAGCAGACTTATTATGGCGGCTGCACGGCTAGGACCAATTGTTAAGCCCCCTAACCGCAAAAGGTATTTGGCATTGGTTCTGAGCTCAAAAACATTCTTCGAAAAAAATTTGATATATCAGTTTTATTGATATCGGACCACCGACCGACAAGAGTTGGTCAGGGGTCATGATCAAGATGTTAGGGTTCAAAGCCGAGACTCGTAACGGTCTGCTTCTCCAGAACACAGACTGGTTGGAACTGGCGTTAGTCAATGATGACACACAAGGGACTGAGCTGTGGTGCATATGATCCAAACGCTCAGTTCCCCTATATAATCCAAACGCTCAGTTCCCCTATATAATCCAAACGCTCAGTTCCCCTATATGATCCAAACGTTCAGTTCCCCTATATGATCCAAACGCTCAGTTCCCCTATATAATCCAAACGCTCAGTTCCCCTATATGATCCAAACGCTCAGTTCCCCTATATAATCCAAACGTTCAGTTCCCCTATATGATCCAAACGCTCGGTTCCCCTATATGATCCAAACGTTCAGTTCCCCTATATGATCCAAACGCTCAGTTCCCCTATATAATCCAAACGCTCAGTTCCCCTATATAATCCAAACGCTCAGTTCCCCTATATGATCCAAACGTTCAGTTCCCCTATATAATCCAAACGCTCAGTTCCCCTATATAATCCAAACACTCAGTTCCCCTATATGATCCAAACGCTCAGTTCCCCTATATAATCCAAACGTTCAGTTCCCCTATATGATCCAAACGCTCGGTTCCCCTATATGATCCAAACGTTCAGTTCCCCTATATGATCCAAACGCTCAGTTCCCCTATATGATCCAAACGTTCAGTTCCCCTATATAATCCAAACGCTCAGTTCCCCTATATAATCCAAACACTCAGTTCCCCTATATGATCCAAACGTTCAGTTCCCCTATATGATCCAAACGTTCAGTTCCCCTTTATAATCCAAACGTTCAGTTCCCCTATATAATCCAAACGCTCAGTTCCCCTATATAATCCAAACGTTCAGTTCCCCTATATGATCCAAACGTTCAGTTCCCCTATATAATGCAAACGTTCAGTTCCCCTATATAATCCAAACGCTCAGTTCCCCTATATAATCCAAACGTTCAGTTCCCCTATATAGTGTAGCTACCAGAGTGACGAGGTCTATTGTGGCGGTCTGTATCCAAAGCAACATAAACGTTGGTTACGCGAATTTTCTGAGCCTGTTTTTGTCTCGTAACGTACGGCCACAGAGAATGTACTAAGTACGTAAATGTGTGCGGATTGTTGCGGGATGGGAGGTAAGGATTGTACAAAGAACCTCACTTTTTGCCAATAATAATGCCATGAGAATGAAAGTTTTAGATTTGCGTCCGGAACATTTTGGAAAAACATAAGGCTTTTTCATTATTCATCAGCTTTTGTGCATGATGGTGAGCGCGAAGTGGCCAAGTGCGATGAATATGTAAAGTACGTAGTAAAAATTCACAAAAGATCAACAGCAACATGCAATATACTGCATTTCCTGGTAGGTGACACTGCTAAATTCTCCCTACATTCAACTGCGCTTAATGCATGGATTTAGTTCAACAATTGGCATGCCAGCCGTAAGTAGCCACAACCTCACAGTCCATATAAGGCAAATGAGGTCATCAAGTTGTCAAACAGAACAAGTTTTGATTGGATACAGCGTTCCGGCCAAGGCAAGTTGACATGCAATGGGACAGAAGCTGCATGGCCTTGCAGCGCTAACGGGATTGCTTGTACATGTACATCATTTACATGTACACATGTAAAGTACATGTACAGTAATGTCCGTGCTCGGTGGATACTTACATGTACGTATTCCCCGGCCGGGCCAGGGCAGTGCTTTATGTGTACAGTCTTACAGAATTTGATTGTTCGTGTAGTATAGGGCGTAGATACGCATTTTGGACCCTTAATGCTGTATAATTAAGGATTTGAAATGGGATTTTTATTCCTGCATTTTTCTGAAATAATGAATTTTTTTTTGAATAATGAACTTTTTCGGCGGGGTGTTTTTGACCATGCGGGCGTTGGACGCAAATCTAAAATTTTCACTCTCATGGCCTAAAATATAAGCTAATAGTAATACTAGGTTAAACGCTACAAAATTCAATAACAGCAGTTCCACATGTTAGCTATTACAAAAGTTTCTTTAGGGGAACATTTCCTTAAGTAAGCGCCAAAAATGTGTTATCTGGTGGGCAATGGGTTAAGCTAGCTAACTGGGCAGCTTTCAAAATGCAAAGCGTACGGAACCCAAAAAAGATGGCCCCGTCAGGTCTACGGAGTAGGGCCTTACCGTTCGGGAAGTACAAAAATGTAGGCCTAAGTAATAATAATATACTGACAAGGTCCTAAGTTTGACGTTAGGCCTTGGTGGTCGACTCACCCGAGCCATTTTCCTTGAAACTCAAATTAGGGGCCTAAGCTTAGGCCTACACCGTACACGTCGTAATTAGTCGAACATACAGTACTACTTCTAGTAGTACCGTATTTTACGCTTAGAAACACAGGAGTAAGTCGTGTAACGCGACAGGGCCAGCGCCGGCTCCGAGGTCAACTGTCACCGTAATAAAAGAGGGCGCTTTTTCTTTACCACTATATACGTGAGAGATATAAACACATGGGGGGGGTGCACTACGCCAAACAGGTAACACGCGCCCATAGGGAGTAGTGCACAATCAGACCGAAAAAGTGAGGCATGTTGACTCTCGTTAAGAGGTTGGCCTCCGTTTTCTCACCGGAAATTCAAGATTATGGCCAATAGATCAGTTTTCGTTTCAATTTTATGGTTGTTAGCAACAATTTTTTTCGCCTTTCCCCGGAAGATACCTCCAAACTATTAGTAAAACTATGCGCTCAGCTCTGAATGTAGCCTCCCGCCTCTATCCAAAAAAGGCCCGCAATTTGGGATTTTTGTGAATGAAATACCCCGAACTGTAAACTGTATCAGTCCCAATCTCGGGGTTTGTAGAAATAATTCTACTATTCCTCCTGATTATGGCATGCCCTATTGTAAAAACCCCGTGGGATACCAAATGTTAATAAGCTCGCGCACAGAAATATGACCATTTGGTGGAATGCACCCATAAGCACGCGTTAATAATGGAGATCAATGGCGCACTTGACGCGGAGCACGCTAAGGACGACGCGTAACGAATTTACTCCTTAATGTACAGTACATGTGCATTTGTTCACATGTACATTTGTGTACATGTACATGTACAATGTACATGTACATGGTCTTTTCATACAAGCAGAACGCGCCGAAGAACCCGACTGAAAAAACTTATTACTACACCTCATAAATATATATGAACAAATCGGAGCGCGTCATTGGCTGATTCCACCTCGCGTCTGGGAAGTAGGGGGTGCATCCGATTAGCTTCCCTGAATACAGCAGTGTTACACGCAAGGGAAGCCTCGAAATGAGGCTAATTGAATGCTGCAGCGTACTCGCCATGGCATTCTGGGAAAAAGGTCAAGTCCCCGCCACGTTCCATCATGTACAGTACGTCCATGCACGAACAGTCCATCCGTGACGTCATTACACTCGAGCGGCCTCCAGAGACCCGCCCGCCAGCGCAGGGTAGTGGTGGCTGACACCAGGGCAGGCACAAAGATCACGTGATGGCTAAACGAACGCTCACGTGTAAGCTTGACATTGGGTGCGTTCGATTAGCTTACACGTGATCTTTGTGCCTGCCCTGGTGTCAGCCACCACTACCCTGAGCTGGCGGGCGGGTCTCTGGAGGCTGCCCGGGTGTAACGACGTCACGGATGGACGTTCGAGCATGGACATCAAAGAACAAACGTGGCGGGGACTTGACCGTTTTCCCAGCATGCCTTGGAGAATACGCTGCAGCGTTCGATTAGCCTCATTTCGAGGCTTCTATGTGTGCAACACTGGGGTATTCAGGGAAGCTGATCGAACGCACCCTTACACGTGTAAGCTAATAAACGAACGCACCGCTTTTATACCCGACCAGGTGACGTCATAGTGGTGCGTATCCACCTCGCTGCCGTGTGGTAGTTTTTTTTTTGGAAGCATAAAAAAAAATCCCTCTGAAACCCGCCGCGTAAATATGCAGTCTGTGTCATGTAATATCTTTACGGAACCAGTCTGGAGTTGTATCCTAATAACTATTAGAGTAAAGACCCAAAACGTATGTCAGCACCTTACTATTGAAGCTATGTTTCTATGCACATCTGTACTCCACTATCATTAAATGAAAATTTAGCAGCTGAGAAACAACAATGGGGTCTGTGAGTACAAGTAGGCCCTAACATGAGATTTATGTTTGAATATTTTTGAAGTGTAGTGAAACAAATACAGCATGGTTTATTTCGGTGTAGGTCAGTTTGACTACTTCCTTCCGCTTCGCGTCGGGGGGTAGTCAAGCTGACCTACACCTTGGGACCAGCAACTCCCACTTCTTCCCTCAAACCATGCTGTATTGTACACTACCCTCTGTCTTTCTTTTGCTATTTGGGGGTGCACTTCAACTAGGGGCGGATACAATAAGAGGATAATTTTTACGGAACGATGATGGCATGTGAAATAGGTTACTCTATTATCGCGGTAGTTATCACATTTCCCGATAGAAAATTGCTCGCTCACCTTCCTGAGTTATTCTATCCTTGTTGTTGGTTAACTCTTACTTTTTAACTTGATTCATAAATTTGTTTGTGATTCAATTTATTTTCCTCTACGATAGCTTAGAAAATCTGTGTGCGGACCGTATGCAAGCGGAGGTGGAGACGCTTTATTGCTGTTTCGATATATGGTTTCTACGATGGCCTTTAAAGCACTTTGTTTTTTAATAAATAAACATAAAAAGAATGATTTTGTTTTCAGAGGAAGAAAAATAGCCCTATTTTGCGATAATGTTCCATTTTACCTGTAATTGACTCCATTTTTCCATTCTTTTCCGTAAACATGCCATACGCCGAAAGAACGAGAGGGGAGATCGCGCAAGGCACGGTGGGGACATGGCGCGGCAAAATCGTTCTCATTGGAACGAGATTTGGAAGGGGTCGACAGATTTTGCGCGCTGTGATTGGCCAACGTGTTGCAAACTCTTGGTGGCGCACTACTGTGAGTCGCCCGTATTGTTAAAAATGTCTTCTTTCTGTGTTCTGTTTCTCCGAGAATTATGCCCATCGCATAAGACCTGAATTATTTTATTCAAATTTATGTTACAAATTCTAAATATCCATTGCAAATTCTTCAAACTGTATTTTAAAAAAAACAATTGTGACAATAATGCCGACGTAATTATTCGCTAATTGTCCCAGGCAAGGAGGGTAAAAGTACGATTGATACAAGTCCATTGTTAAGGGATTGGGGAAGCACTTTACGTATCCAAGCAGTTTTCTTCAGAGCAAAAGCCCTCGTTTTGACTTTCCCCAAAATGGGTACATTCGCAATTAAAATGTTCCTTTAGACGCCTTTGGTTACTTCGAAATTGACATATAGGATCCCAGCAACGGATATCCAAGGGCAGGGTGGCGTTAGAAACAACTGTTAAAGAGATAGACGGTAGGTAATGACGGACACAGTCAAGGAGAATATTTACAAATTTCGGAAATATTACTCCTTTTATTAAAAATTGTCAACACGTACGGAAACATGCAGAATTTGTTTCTCTGTTTGAATGAAACTTATCCTCAAGCCATAAGTAATTGATTACCTGGGCAAATATTGCGGATTGGGAACTCACTGGCAAGGCAAAATTAAAAATTTCCGATACCGCGATCGATAATAGAGTTACGGCGACAATATAGATCAGATCAACCTAATCATGTAGTCTGAATGCAATGTTTTTACAACAGAATTTCAAAATTTCTTATTGGTTATCACTTTAAAAAAAAACGAACGCAAATAGTAAATTCCAAGATGATATGAGAGGTCTATCGTGAAACAGCAGACACAATTACCATTATTTAACAGGATTCCAACCCCCCCCCCGTTTCAATGTTGGGAGATAATTCTGCACCGGGCTGGCCGCTTCTACTGCAACGCTGAACAGGGGGGATTTCTTGTCAAGGGGAAGCAACATTCAAAATGGGCAAATAGTTGACGGATTAAAGGGATTTTAGAAGTGAAATTTCTCAAAGCATCCAAGGACACACATTGGCTTATCACACGTCTTGCAAATCATGCAGGTTTGCTTTCTCTTAGCTTTGGTGCTGCAAACAATGCAGTTGCGCGTTTTCTCACTTTTGCCTGGATAATGCTGTACATCTTCTGACACACAATGGATGCTCTTCTGCACATGTGGCATTGCACTCTTCCATATTGACAGCAAGCCTTGGATCAAATAGAGTCGAAAGCCAAGATTTGACACTGTGCGATTGGTGTGACGACTGTTATAAAAAATGTACGCTATTCTTGCATTTAGAACACATATGTCTAGAAGAGCAAAAAATATACTACAGTTACCATAGTTTGTCAAAAGTGTCACGCTTTTTATCCTACCATACAACACACAGTTGCCCGGAGTGGGTACGGTACGTGTGTGTAGCATCGCACAGCTAGGCTACATTCATCAGGCCGGGCCGTGGTGGGAGCTGTCCCGGACCACCACGGTGACTAGCAAGGGCTGGACGGGGCCAGTGCCGGTATGTACCGACCGCAGTGCCGCTCAGACCGCAATGTGATGAGCGCAATGATAAAGTCGCCGCACTATGCACCATTATTGGCTCAGCGTAGAGACGGGGAGGACTGGGCTAGTTAGCAGGACAAGGGTGGCGAGGGACACGGGGGTGTCTCGCCCGGCAATCTGTTCGGACGTAGCGGTGACGGGCCGCTACGACTCTCACTAGCACCCTGGGCTAATTCGTACCGCTCTCGCATCGGTCCAAGCTAAGCTAGCTGGCCATTCATATGGTTACATTTCTTCGCCATAAGAATGGTTACTATCGCACTTCTCTCGGTAAGGGTCCAACCGCCGCACTACGTTGGGTTCCGCTCTCGCAATAAGGGTTTGGTCCGCCGCACCTGCGGAAAATCTGCTCTATTTATTCGATTCTAGAGGCTTAGGGATTAATAAAATATGAGCGTCGCTGAACAGCTCAACCAATGAAAATCTTCCATCTGAAGTCACGTGTACAAAGTGTAGAGCCGGGTGCGTGAAAGTGCGTACCCGGTCATCTGTGGCGAATGATTGACAGTTACAAAGTTTGAGGTTTCTGGACATTAGCATTTCAGGGAACCTTACCACGCCCAACCACGCAGCCACATGGAGTGGAATTTCGACATACCAAACTGAGCAGAGAAAACACAAGGACAAAGGAGTGAAGGAACACGCCATCACGCCAGTACAGCATGAATAACTTAATACAAAATTAGCGTCTCTGCTACACGTCCATAAGGCATAGCTGAGCTAAATAAGAGACCCTGAGAAATGCAAGTACCGAGAGCGAGTAAAACTAGGGGGCGCTAGAATTCCACGATTTGCAGGTGCGCAACACTAGTGTTCCCTTGAATTTGATCATGGTCTCATCAGGAGCTAGGTTTCAGCTGGGTCTGTAATTACAAAGAAAAGAGGGATCTATTGTCTGAACGAATTGGCGGACTTTTGTCAGGAGTAGTGTCTATACTTGGAGCTGCTTGATTGTTTGTCAGATGGAAGAATGTGAGAACCGAGATATTGAGAAGTGGATGTTCAAGTGAGGGCGTCCTTACGCTTTAGACAAACCGCCGGTTAGATTGTTCCCGAATGGCACATTGGAAGCCAAGTGGTTCCAAATTTTCGTGCTCATCTGGCGCTTTGGTATGCAAAGGGTGTGTTTCATTTGTGCCTTTTTGGCACAATGGAGCTAAAAGGGTTAAATAAGCAAAATTATATATTTTCCATGCTTAGTTCTTTGACAGTTTATGCGATGGAGATTTATCTATGATGGAGAAATAAGCCTTTTACATTTAGGCAAATGAAATTGTGAAACATGTATTTCATTACATTAAATTGATGGGACGGATAACTTGGACACATAATGTGAACACTGACGAATCGATAAATGTTGCAATGCCGGTGCCGACTTCCCATAGTCGTGTCAATGCATGTGCGATGAGTTTCGCGTATACATTGAAGAGTATTGGGGCCAATGTTCGTTGGTTGCAGTGTGCTCAAAGTAAACTTTATTTCGTGGTCATGGTGGTGCTCGCTGTACATAACATATCAGTTCGGTTGGTGGATAAACTTACAGAAGATTACATTTTACATGTAGATCCATCCTTCCAAGCAGTCTAACCCAAGGAAAAAGAGCAAAGAGCAAGAAATTAATTATCTTAACCCATTGACATCAATGGATATACTGATAAGGGTAATTAAATTACCTGTGACGAAGCTTGGTCTCACCGCCCCAAGAGCAATGTGAAAAGTGTGATTGGATCAGGTTCGGCCACATCTGAGGACACATATCCCAAGGGTTTAGAGTTGAGGAGAGCCTCTATCTCAATCAATTAAACTGGTGTGTAAGGCAGTGAGAGACACAGTCCGGTTACCAAGGATGGCATACAAGGCATTCTTCACCTCCCTTTCTCATGTTCCACTGAAATGTGGAGCAGACGGTGGATTGAATTTGAATTGGATCTTATACTTGGGCGAGCTGCCCCTGCAAGCTAGGTGTCATTTCATCGGAAGCCTTGGTCAACTCTAGAATAGAAGACGGGTTTTCCGATGCTAAATCGGGATGGGGTAAATCTGCCATCTTGGGAATGGAGGGTTTCCCACGTCACCTGATGCAGCCCTCACACCGACTTTGTCGACTTTTGATGGACCGTCTTCCTCGTATTATCCAAAGCAACATCGGAGATCGGCAAGAACCATGTCCTCACTACCATGTCCCAAGCGGCAATCTGCCTCTTGAATGAGCAGACGGGTAATTGGATACTTGGTGTAATGTAGTTTCATCTTCTTTACGACGAAACCGTTGTACTTCTGACAAACTCACACGATCACGCTTCTCTGCTAATCTACATGTATCTTATTTATTTCTACAGTAGTGCTAGCAGATGTGATACAAAGCAAGTTAAAATCTCGAAGACCCTCTTCTCCTCTCTCTCTCTTCCTCTTTATATCCCATCTGATTCCCATCTAATTTCTAAGAAAACATCTGTGCACTTCCAGAAGGTCAGTGTGGTCAGTCCAGGATATAGTGTGGTCAACCCCAACCACTTCCAGTCCCTTAGATTTCATTTTTACGACTTTCTCATGAGCCCAGTTTCCGCCTTAATTGACCACGACCTTCCCCTACATACTTGTGGTTCATTACTCAGAATTGCTCCATGACACTTGGGGTCTAGCACTATCGGATGCTTGGCATCGGGGTCCAGCTCTGATGCCCAACGGAGACGCCCACCATCCCGGATCAGTGGACTTTCAGTGTCATATTCAGGGCAGAGACAGCTCAGTCGACTTTTGTTGGATACAGGCTTGCCAACGGACAAAGTTGCTAGGTCTTTCTGGAAGCAGTCTGTCTGTACCCACTGGAACAAGAGCCTCACAATTTTGGATCGGTCATCAGCACTCAGGAACGGAGGGCTCTCCTCCCCTTTGGATTGGTACAGAGCTTTACTGTACCCTTCAATCAGCTCGTCTCAAGTATCAAACCATGAAACATCAACCCCTGGGCGTTTTTCTTAGGGCGTCACCATCAGCCCCGTGAAGAAGTCTAGTTTCACTTCCAAACAGGCACTCTTCAGTGGTTCTTTTAGCCAGTCTGTCTCAGATGGAAGCAGAAAGAATGGACGGTGCCATCGACTGCTGTCATTTATTTGTTGCAAGGGGAGACCTCGAGTAAGGTCACCTGCGGGATTGTTTTGCGACTCTGCATACCGCCTGGTGACGTGATTCGTCAGCCCCTGAACTTTCATGGACAATTCATCTTCCAGTTCAACCAACTCATCTCTACTTACTGCAGCCATCAGTTCCAATCTTCGCATGGTCTGTACACGCTTTGGTACCAAACAAGATCTAGCCATTACAAATTGAGCTGAGACTTCACTGACTTCATTCATTGCTTACAGGTACCCTACCGCCCCGTAGGCCTTTTCTGACGCATCAGTGAATACATGCAGCTGGTAGCTGCTGGTGGCTGGGTTGAAATCAAGCAGAGCGTAGCATTGAGGCAAGCTGGTGTCTTTAAGTTGGGCAAGTTCTTCTCACCACCTTAAATGCTTGGCCTGTATTCCTTCCTCGCCTTCATCAGGAATTTCATCATCCCAGCCCCACGGTCACTTCAATTCTTGAACCAATATCTTGCCTCTCACCATGAATGGCATCAGATAGCCAGCTGGATCCTTTCTTACACAAAACATGACGTCACTTAGCACTGCCCTGCAGGTAAGGATGGACATTCCTCTCAAAATTCCGGCGAGGACCCAAGGCGACTTCTTCTGGAGTATCACTGCTGAAGTTGTGTTGTCTGACAGAGCTTCACATGGTAGGTCGGCGACCATTGCAAGCTTGTTACTGGCCCACTTCACAATTGGGAGTCCGCCAGCACAAAGGGCTTCACACAACTTTCCCAAAAGCTGCTTGGCCTCATCAGCTGTGGGTTTTCCATCAAGACAACTTTCTACATGAAAAGCCTCCAGGACTCTACATCCTACGACGAAGAACGTCTAGTTCCACTACGTTTTCCTTACGTGCTTCTGGAGAGCGAAGGATGCACAGCACAGACTGCATGTTGTCCCAAATGGAAGGACGTTCCATTCAAGTTTTTCAGGTACCCTATCACAGTCGGGTTCCTTCCAGAGAAAGCTTAGCATAGATCGGTCGGCTTCCAAAGTGCACTGAAACTTCGTCTTGATGTCCCCACATATGGCCACTGCGTGTTTTCTGAATCAGAGGAGGACACCAACTAATGATGACACAAGAGTAGGGCCTGAAGGTTTTCGTTCAAGGATTCACCTCGAAAGGCAAAATTGAAGACAAGGCGGGACTTGTCATTCTGGCACACATTATGTGGAATATACCATTGCGACTCTGGTTCCGGTCTCTCCTTGGTGGACAACAGTACGGACAAGGCCTCCTTCCTTGAGTTCCTAGATTTTGCTACAATGAATCTTTGCCAAATTGGGGTCTCTCAACAGGCGCTGTGCATTTCTATTCAGTGAGGGCAGCATTGCACTGCCTGGACAAGAGAATATGGGTTTATCCATAAGTTCACCATAAATTGTTGATTTATTTGAAACTTAAATACACAGTAACCACGGATTTGAAATAAATTGCCATGAAATCATTTATCGATGATAATCATTAAAAATAGGTAGGTATGTGTTTTATTCGCCCTTCCCACAGAAGAGGGCGGGGGTTAGCGTAGCTGTTCTGTCCTCGCTTTGCACCAATGAGGTCTGGGTTCGAGTCCCAGCTTAGCCAAGGCTTCATGTGCATTTGGTTTCCAGTTCATATACTCGGTCTGGCAGGTTTTCTCCGGGTACTCCGGCTTCCTCCTGCCTCTAAAACGGGACCTTGTTCCTAACTAACTCCGTAATGTGATGCTGATTAATAAAGGTCAATAATAAAGGTTATGAATAAACTTATAGTTACTGGGGCAAAGCCTGAGTGACTGAAAGCGCTATTAAAACAGTAACTTCCCTCTGAAACACAATCTTGTCGAAGCATTGCAATAGATATTCGACACCGTTATGTTTACGCGCACAATCTCTGTACGTGTGGCAAATTATGTAATGGTACCGCCCACGTGATTCTGTGTGTGACCTGCGTTTGACCCCAGGCCACAGTAATGAGTAGTCATGAACATTCTCGTCGTACGTGCGGGAAAACTAACGATATTTCTAGTTATATAATGGATTTTTTGGAAGTTTCTCGTAAGATTAAGTAATGCTTAAAAATGTACTTTGAGAAACTTACGTAATGATAGAAATCTCTGGAACAGTTGTAGACTATAAAATAGGGAAATGGCAAGAGAGATATGCACACCGCAAGAGAAATTTTGGAAGGCAATTCTACCATATGTGGGCTGTGAGAAGTCTTTGACTTGTTGACTTCTGCACCATTTCAACCTGTGGTGGAGAGTCGTCTGTGGAGCGACACTTGTAAGAAGAGTTCGTCCAGAACAAGTGAAGTGCGGGGCTGAATCTTGATCCGGAAAAGGCAGTTTGTGAACTGAATCCAGTTCAAGTTTGTGGGATCATCAAGTCCCCGTATTTGCGACGGTCATCACGCCCTCGCAGTATCGTCTCAAACTTGGTCATTCTTATTGGACGCGGTCTTCGTTCCCGTTGCAGCTCATTTTTTGCACCGCCAAGGACTGAACTGCCATCTGTGGAGTCCAGCGGTCTTCACAGTAGTACCTTGCCAAGTTCTCGCCTGTAAGAACACTTTGTTTATATGAGATGTTCCTTATCATTGTAAAATAGTTTCAATCAACATTTTCTTTGTTACTATTTTATTTACATGCTAAGTGTAACATTCTCATTAAATCATACTTATCTATTTCTTTCTTATATCATTGAGAAAATTCAAGCTTTACAATAATTATATAGTTTGGAGTTTTTCGAATCGTAAAACAACTTAATTGCTAGGGTTAATGGCACACATTAAACCGTAGCTCCGGTCCCTACCCACCCTGACATGAAGTGCACCCTCACCGGCGAAAGAAAGACAGATGGTATAGTTTTCCAACGGGTTCTTGCACGTATTTGGCGTGTACACGAAGACCATACTCATTGATACCAAAAGACAAACGGATAGATCGGAAGCGTGTAAAATACTCAGGTTTGCCTGGGCACAGCATTGATCTCCATCATAATGGAGATCAATGCTGCGTCAATGCGTCCAATAAGAATCATAATGGAGATCAATGCGTCCAATAAGAATCATAATGGAGATCCAATAAGAATCATAATGGAGATCAATGGGGTGCAGCCATTGGTCATGTGAACACTAACTAAGCTTTTTAATTTGGACAGATCTGTTCAAAAGATTTCAGAACTATCAGTTTGGATTTTCGTCATCGAATCATCCTAAGAGGGTACCTCGAATATCAGCTCTTTTTTATCCCTGGTGGAGAACATTCCTCCGGCAGCGGTGATATGTTTCAATCCCAGAAGATAACCCAAGAGGATAAGAATGAATAATGTTTTTGGATCCCCCATTTTTTAACCAAACACCATTTACCGTTGGAATCCCTTATACCTCCAAACGCTCTACCCGTGTTTTTGAAAATCAATATATTTCCTTGTAGGGTCATCTATTTGGCAATTTTATCTTTTGTTAGTAGACTTCAACAATACCCTAAACCGTGTAAAATGGAGGGGTTATTTCCATGCATTCAATACAGATTCCCCTATGGAGACCCAAAGCGGATGAAGATCTAGCCATAAAGAAAAAAGCGAACCAGCAGAGACAGGTCTTAAAAGGTAACCTATAAAGAACAGCAGACTCTGCCGCGATCACTTTCCTGACGAATGCATTCAAGTGCGATGGGGGAGAGCATTTCTGTGAGACAGATGCTGTGCCATCCATATTTGAAGACTATCCAGATCACTTTAAGTCGGTAATGGCAATTGAATTATCTAATGCAACGTCAAATTTACGTAAGCATGGAATAAAGTTTGTGGTTTCACTGTCTCCCTTGTTAAACTGTCATGTTTTTCAGCCAAATCTCTGTCTCGAGCCTGGACTTCAATCGCCAACAAAAAAGAGAGAAAGCCCTCCTATGGAAGACCTGTCTCAGATCTTAGCCGATAAGGCGTTTGGCTCTGGCGAGCACGTACTGGCTGAGCATGCATATACAGTTGTCCTCAAATGATGACTCCTTGAGGAAGCTCAGGAGCGCACCACCACAAACAGTTGCAGAAAACAAACAGGCAGTTAACAACCAGATTTGCATCTGTGAAGGGCATCGTTCGCAGTCCGAAAAAGGAACAACTTGTTCCAGATGACATGGTTCAACTCAGTACCTCGTCAGGTACATGTACCTTGTCAACTGTGTTTGTACCTTCAACCCTGGGCGAAACTATTGGGACACTTGGCAATAGCCGTACGCTCTCCAGCCACCTCCCCCATGACAACAAGTTGATCGGTGGAGTCACCGATCAACTTGTTGTCATGCCTAGCTGGAGCGCAGACCACGCACATAGACCCAACATTGAAAGGGGGTCTGGGGCTTGGAGGCCCAACGAGAGTTGTCCAGGATTGTAGGTCTGGTACATTTGATGACATTACGTAGCCCTCAATACTGCACTGAAGCAATTCAATCGATCCCATCATTTGGTTTTTGTTTTCCAGTTTCCTGCTAACCTACAAATGCAGCAAAGATCACATTGAATTGTCTCTTGGTGCTATTAGGGGTAGAGGTGGACAAAACAATAATCCCTCCGTCACACAGTTCAAGTGAGACATTAACCAATTATGTATTTTAAAGGATGTAAAGATTTTAACTTACGTTGGAGATGCTTGCAAAATGGATGTAGCACAATGTTTGCAAATACATGTAATATAATATTGTACCCTCCTCTTCCTCAAAACAGACGCGCACAACTTCTAAAAGTGTCACATTAACCCATCTTCCAACACCAATGCAACAAGCCAAGATGACACCATAATGCTGAGTTCGGCACTGCCACAAACACCCGATACTTCGACCACCATTCCATCCGCTATTCGATCTTCGGGCACACTCACAGATTTCGATTGCAATGTAATTACACACATTGCAGGGTATGTAGTCAGAAAGCTCCTAAAAACGATCCAATGCGTCAAGTGCATTGATTCCCTTGTGTGACAACCGACCGGTCTTGCTCCTGAATTAATTAGATCTTCATATGATAAATCTCACGATAACGGGGGCCTGATATACACATCTCAAGATGTCTTGGTAGTGTGTACAGCTGCAGAGGGGGGTGTTTCGTCTGTGTAACAGCAAGCAGCCATCTTCAATGCCCCACTTCCTCTCCGTAAAAGTACATCGCACCGTTCAGGAGATGACTGGAAGTAATGTGTCCCTCTCCTTGGAGCACGCCTGGGATGCCCCGACTGGTGAAGGCCAGCAACGGGATTGATCTGATGCGGCAAGTGGCCCACCACTACTTGAAATCAGATCATGCGATTTAGGTAAGACAACAACTAAAGGGCTACAAGGAAATAAAGTCAGACGACTATATTCCAAACTGGTGCTTGTAAAAGGACAATAAATCCCCACCACACCATTGCACTCTGCAATGTTCCAGCAAAACTGGAGCAGCAAAGCCTCCATTGACTCAGGTAGTCTTTGTTCCATTCGTACAACATCCAAACCTATACAGTCTAAGTGATCCTCAGCATTATGAAAACGAGCTCGTGTTGGCCTGGCCAATGTGAAATCGCGAGACGGAATTCAAATAGCATATTGAGTATAGCAATGATCCGAAAGCTTCGTTTTCAACTGTGGTGCACTTCTAGCCATGTAATAGGCCGATATACTTAAATTCTGGGGTGAATTGTCGTGACACTGCTCAGTAAAATTCCCATAATACAAGTTCACATTTTATGCCTGGCAGAAAAATTCAACATTCAATAAACACACCGAATGTTATGTAGCCCTTGAGCAAACGTTCCTTGTATAGAATGAGATCTTATGGTTAATATAGAGGTTTAAGAAGAACTTTAAATTTGACCTTCCGTTTCACAGATTAGTTCTTTGTACATTTCTTTGTGTGAAAACAAAGGACAGGTAATATTTATTTCAACTAGGCACTATTTTGTATTTTGCGATTTATATCGTCGTTACATACATGTACACGGATAGCATTTTAAATATTAAATGGCAGTATCCGGCTGCATATAATGCATACAAAAAGACCAAAACTGTGCAATGTAGTTTTTGTACGGGCTTTATCTTTGCCCATTGCTCGTCGCCCTGTTCATGTGACCTTCTAGCACATGAAAATTCTCTGCACAAGCAATGGCTCGCGCGCATGCATTTCCCATCTAGATTTTTATTCTTTTGATTTAGGGCGTTTACGAAACGAGTGCTCAGGCTTTGTTTTCGCTGGTTCCAGCCATTTGAGGAGACTCTGACCATGCCAACTGGACCCAGTGAAGCCAAAGGCTAAGCCCAAGCCATCCGTTTTGAAAACGCCAATAGACGCATACCCATTGGAAATCAATGTGCATACCAGACTACGGGCGTTTACGAAACGGGTGGCTTCGGCGTAGTCTTTGGTTTTACTGATACCAGTCGGCATGGTCGGAGTCTCCTCAAACGGAACCAGTGAAGACTAAACCTGAGCCACTCGTTTCATAAACTTCCTAAATTCGTTGCGTGTATTCAGCGTGCTCCGCGTCAAACGCGCTTAAACTTGCGCGCCTATGTGATGAATACGTACCAAATGACTGTCAATTTCATTTCAAAACATTTTTTGTTCCTGTTCGTAGCAGATAGGGACGGGGACCAGTCCAGAAACACGGCGTCCACAAAAAACAGAGTTTCTTAAGAGTCGCTCAGCGCCCGAACAGACCCATGGGATTGGGGAATAGAAGAAATATGGCACTGAACCTCTGACGCGGACTCAGGGCTTCCAATTCTGAGCAATTTGGCATCAATTGGGTCTGAAAGTGGCGCTATTTTAGCCGTTTTGCAGAGGGATGCATTTTCAAAATGGCTACTTTTCTGGGTAGTGAAATTTCCTTCATTTTAGGGATACAGATATCAGTGAAGGAAATATGTCAGACGGGGTCACAGCTAACGAAGCGCAGTGGGAAAATTATCTGCATTACACAAGCCGTGGTTATCAATTCGATATTTTTCTTTTTTTCTTTCCTGGTTGCTGAAGAGTTTAACTACATTTTATTCGTTCATCAAAAATTTATCAAGACAACCACAGAGCTATATATATATATAAAAACTAGAGAACTAACTTCTCATTCTCCGCGCGGAGAAAATTTGTCACCGTCCTGGGCGCAGAAATTTTGAATCCATGTTGTAGAACATTCAAAATAAGAGAGAATAGATATCTAATTTTGTTTTCCAAATGCAACGCCCAAGTACAACATACGGGAAGTCAGTGCGTCTTTTGATGCAGTATGTACATCCATAGCTGATTATTTTAAAGCGAATGTTTCTCTAATGGTGGTGCGCTGCGTTTCAGGAGGGGCGTGATGCTGTGTGCCGATTTAAGTCAACATTGAGTATGGAGAAAACCTTTTTCTTATGGGACAGCGGCTAAACCTCGGACTTCCTCTCAAAAACAAGCAAAAATAAACAGAAAATGCAAGAACGTCATTTTCGGAGCTGACCCGTTCCTTATTAAAATAACTCACTCAAAATCGATAATGTTAACTTGTTTGTGTACGTGTTTTTTTATTTATCTTTTTGCACACCTGTTGTGTACGCAGTCTTGCTCAGGCAATATTTTCACTTTGGGTCTGTTCAATCGTGATTGCTTCAGTGTGTAAAAATTTGAGAATTCCACCAAGACTCACAATTAAGTTTTGCCTGTAGGCCTAAATATAATGATGTCTAAACTGTCCACGTGTTTTCCGTCTGATTTCGATGAGCCAACACTGAAGAACATTGTCAATAAAAGGAAATGAAATAGTCTTAATTTTAATTTTACATATTCACAGGAAATATTGCACTGAAATTCATTCATATAATGAATAATTATGAAATCCAACATGTGGCATACAGAAGTGTAACAATCTTTTTTGTGGAAAATACCTGAATAATTTAAGTGATATCATTCAATAAATGGTTTTTGGAAAGCAGAAGGGTCAAGGGTCATGTTCGTGTGCAAAAGAAATTGCGCCCACGATGATAAATAGGTGCGCCGAAATGTTCAATACGCCGACAAGACATTGCGTATACGGATGTGTGGCTAAGGATGGAGTGGGAGTGAGAGTCCGTGCCAAACTAGTGTGGCTAAGCTCAAACATTATTCTTTCCAAATTTAGCCATTCCAAGTGCAGAATTTAGTTTTTTAAAAATCTGACGATTGAAGCAAAATAACCTCAACCAGTTTTTAAAAACTCCGTTTGAAAGTGCACGCAACAAAGTTTGCAACGCTTGTTATTTACCCTCCTGAAAAACGCATACGCGAGATGCGTTTTGGACGCGATGCCCGGACGCGATGTCCTCTCCACTCTTTATGATGGATATGAATGGTGTAAGTGAATTGACGGCTCTGGATCAGCAGCTGTCGTGCACATCGGGTACCAATAAAATCCAATTAAAAAAAAACGTCACAGCAAAATTCATGTACAACGGATAGGTACGCGCGCGCGCTTTTGTGTATTTTTGGCGCAGAGCAAAATGAATGCTCATTTACTGACTTTGCGCTCTGGTTCTTTGCGTGTCGGCTTTTTGACGTATCGTTTTAGAATGCAGACGCAGATTTGCAAATAGCCGTACAAAATAATGCCGAACAAAAATTAATTTCGAGTTTTCCATAGGTTTGTGCACAAACACGGATGAGCCCAGCAGGCATCACTTTGTACACGAGTCAGCGCTCTAGTTTTTATGCATGTATGATAGCTTTATAAAGATAACCAATGATTTGAAATACTTCAACCAAAGACACGTGATCTGTGATACTGGGAAGATAAATTACAACATGGTGATTGTGCCAAGGCCATGATTTTATCAGATAGCCGACACTTTGCCCGTGTCATGCATTGGGCTACAAGCAAATTTCAGAAGTATCATTTACCAAAATAAAGCCGACAGTACCGTACTACTCAGACTACTGATGTGCTGGGTACTATACTGTAACTTTGCTGTATAATACTACTGTTTGTAAACAGCACTCAAAACACACGTTGCTATGGGGTTGATACCCACTACAGGTCTCCCGAGTCAGCGGGTGCAATCGGTCTATTGTGTTACACATTGTCGTTGGGGTTGAAAGCTACGCTGCCAATCAGGAATTATGGTATACTGTCCTCTGCAGAACAATCACTAAAGACAAGTTGTCTGTCGAATATAAAACGTTCTAACGTGTTGCATGGAGCAAAACAAAAATGACAACTAGATTTAACCTCCATCCATTTGTGGATTTTTGGGTAGGTTGGGAATCCTTTTTGGCAATCTGTTCTTAATTTGTTTTATTTGCGTTCCATACAATGTACATGCAACCTTACAATCAAGGGTTTACGCGCACTATGAACACAAAAGATCTCGAGCAAATAAAGCCAACCTGTTCACAATGCTGTATACAGTCACACGCTAACAATTGGTTCTAAAAATAGGTTTTGTGATATACAAACAACAGTGCGGGTTGCTTGCATGGGTAGATTTCGGTTGATGCTTGGTTTGGGAAAATGTGAATTGGATCCTGATTCTGATCCTGATTGTATAGTAGTAGCCAAGCAACATCTGATGTTTGCGTTATTTGTTGATACCAGTGTATACAATGAACTCGGCAGACTCCAACATCAATATTCTTCAGCCCAGCTAGGAGTTTCTTGCGTTGCATGAAAACAATTTCTGTGGTTCAGTCATCATTGTTAATACATGTACATGAGCTTATGATACTAAAGTACTGGCGATTTGAAGTGACAGAAACGCCGCTATTGTATGTCTTGTCGGATTAAAAAAATTGTGGTGGTGATTAACCGTTGGTGATGAGGTAAGAAAACGTTTTCATCCCTTCATTCATTCTTTCATTTATTTTCCACATTCCTGGTGTTTCAAACTATACGAAAACGAGAGATAAATGTATCGATAGGGTCCCGAAGAAGCAAGTTCTTGTCAAGTAGATATCCCAAGTCTTGTAACCCTGTGAAAATAAGCAAGTGTAAAATTTAGATGTCCAGTTCGTAATTTGGCCCTATATTCTCGTTTGAATAATGAAAGATTCCATGTTGTAAAAGAATATAGGGAATTCCATAACTTGGTGAGAGCAATCCTAGCTGTTGTATTTCTGAAGTGACGTCATCATGACCCCATTCATTGATTTATTATTAGTTTTTCACGATTTTCATGTATACGCATTTGCATGCATACTATCTTCCTGTCGTAATTTCTGAAACTTAACCAAGTCAAATTACTTTCAAATTCTGAGGAAAAACTGTAAATTGCAATTCTATGTAGAGGTTAGCACGATTTGTATTTAAGAACCAAGATAAAGTAATAGTGCAATTTACAAGTATGATCGTCTAATATACACGGTTACCTTTGCCCTCAGTTCAGTGTACACTACTCACGAAAACACCCGTGCTGCCGCTACCATGTACTAGTGCACAAATGAGGAAAACGCCTGGTGTCCCGCATCTTTATGTTTGGACCGCAGACGCGGTCCAAACATAAAGCAAGGACTGGTCCGAGTGACTGGAACTGTGGGAATCACCCTTTTTAAACATTTGGGCGTGGTTCAGCGACTTTGCCCAAATGTGTATGTTAACAACGCGATTCATGTATCAGCAATCCATGCCAGAATGTTTACTAGGCCTAGTTTCGATGTGATGCTGGCTTTCTAATTTATCGTGTGTGGTCAAATAGTGTGTGTCCGTATCCATGACAGGGACTTCGAAGGCAGAACTGGCGAAAAAATTCGGACCTGCAGTGGCAAGTAAGAGTACCACGTCTATATAAATGTAATAATGATGTGATGTTTTGTTTTAGTGGGTGTCTTTTCTGTTTGGATTAGTCATTGTGTTAATTCTGTGAAAGGTAGACGCAACATTAATCGATTACCTATTCAACCTGTACATGTGATTATGTATCGACAAAACTTAAAAAAAAAATTTTCAGCCAATACATGCATAAGTACCCATTCGAAGCAGGTTGTAACTGGTTGTCTCTCTTCTTGATTGGATATCAGCCAAGCGAGATGACCTGGTAGATGCCGTTCACAAGCTGGGGTAAAAAGGGCAGTTGTCAATTGTTGAAAGTTTCACAATTTGATTCAGGGAAGCCAGTTGTCACATTTATTTTAATATTACAAGAAAAACTTGAATGTACAGAAACCTTGACCCCAATAAGTACCATTGTGTTCAACAGGTACATGCCATAGTGTGTGTTTTCAGGTAACCTTGATGCTAATAACTGCTAAAAACACATGTATGCTCTACTTTTAAATCTGTTTGTGAATTTAATCCAGTTTTGTTTGACTTGAGCATGAAAGTAGTGTCAGTAGCATTTATAAAATGCCTCGTCTAAACTCACAAAGACAGTTAAACCATTGCAAATTATCAGTGCTGTCCGTGTTATATAATGTTCATGATTAGTGAAATGCCACATTCCAGTTGATAAGGCCTGAGGCTTCTTAACTGGAAGCAACATCAAGTGCAATTATATTAGCACTCACCCGAGCTTTTCAAGTGTAGAAAATGACAAAAACAGAGCACTCCCATTTCAAAGCTCTGTGGTTGTTCACAGCCACATTCCTCTATTTTGTTTTAAATATACAAAATAATATGTTGAAATACTGGAGTCTTGGATAGATAATCCCCTTCCCTTTATCTAAGCTGATGTTTAATACATTTTTGATGAGAAGGGTTTAATTGCATCAGTGAAGCCAATGAAGTGTATAGATCAGATTTACTATCAAACAAAAACGATACCATTTTAAATGACATAGTGTGGGGTTTTCGACATGGATTCTATAGTTTTGCGTAAAATCTCGAGAGCTTTTCACATTTTCCTAATTTGTACTGACTGGCCTTGGTGATTTCGCTACAACACCGAAACCATCAATTTTCCTCATTGTTGCTAAAAGTAAAAATCCATTTTAGATATCAGATCCTCAGGTTTGACGCAGAAAGGTTTGTTTTCAGACATTCATTAACAGAGACCGGGGTCGTTTCCACAGCCCCTCTAGCATATCAATCTGACGTTTTCCAAAAGTGGTCTACAGCTAAAACCTTCCAATTTCTCAGAGGCCACAATACCAAATTTATGTAAACAAAATTCTCTGAGGAGTTTGAGACATTAAAATATATACTTTTCTGCCGTCTACTGCATGTCTGCACCATTTTTGGGGGAGTATACTGTGATTTCCAACAGTGAATCCGGCATTTTCGAAATCCAGACACAAATCCATGTGACGATAGTTGAGAGCAAAGGCAAAGATAATGGTACAGGAAAGAGTACGAGTCTTTAAATTAAATAAGGCCCTTCCGAATCCGGTACCTACTTTGGGGGCAGATTTAAATTTGCGTGGGCTACTTATAGCCTGTGGCTGGTTTGCTACTTAGACCTATGTACATGCTTTGCTGATTGAACTTCGAGACGCCAGCATCAGTAGATCTTATTCACAAGGAAGCCAATTTTGATCATGTTTCCTTAAACTATCCTATTCAATGTAATCTGTTAAAGAGCAGGTGCCAGATTACTTTGGGTTTTATTTCAGCGCTTTCAGTTTTATTCAAAGGTGTCAAAATAAAAAGGTTGTTCTCTTTACTTTCAAATAAATGTGACCAACTTATGAATAAACGGCCAATTGAGTGTTAAAATAATGGAGAGGCAGGAGGCGGATGTGGAGTCAAGTATTGATATAATATATAATATTGACATAATATAATTATTAAGCCATTTGACAGCGATCAGGTGCCAAACGAGTGGCTTGGAGGTTCAAAGCGAGAATTAAGGTAGTGGGGGTTAAGTTTCCTAACGCACTTGCAGACCTCGCACAGTCGTTAAGAATGGCAGCGTTGAGGAAGTGTGGTCCAAGAGCGTGCTTCGTGTAAGTCAGCAATATGAGTTCTGTAATGAGCATTGAGAATTAATCTCCCAAGTCGATTGTGCAGCTTAACAAGTCTCTCAGTATATTGCCGTTAGAACAACTGGACCACGCAATGCTACGATAATCGAATAAAGGCAAAACCATGGCGCAAATAAGCATTTTAAAGATCAAAGCAGGAAGACAAGGTTTAGCGGAACGACGAAGTAAACTTATTTTTGCGAGATTTTCTTAGCAACAAGGTTGAAGTGATCCGACCCTGATAGTGACTCGTCTAGCATAGCCACCAAGTATTTAAAACTACATGTATTGACACGCTCCAGAGTCTCTCCGTTTGAAGTAATTTGAGTATCCTCAACATGAGATAAGCGATGGTGGGTGTCAAAAACCATGAATTTTGTTTTGCTATTATTCAGGGTGAGCTTGTGTTCGTGTAACCATTTACACACCTGCTCCATGCCTGTCATCATTTTATCATTCAGAAACTCTGTGGAGTTTCCATTGAACATCAGCAGTGTATCATTTGCATACATATCTATTTTGCATTGAGGAACAGTAATGCTTGATGGGAGAGAGTTAATAAAACCAGTAAAAAGCAGAAGACCTAGTATCGAACCTTGTGGGACTCCGACTTGAACACTAGCAAAGTCTGATAAAGCATCGTCAATTTTGGTAGCCTGTACCCTTCCACTTAAATAAGACTCGAACCATTTCAACTCAAGGCCCCTGACCCCAAAACCATGTAATTTTGATAGAAAATGCCATGATCGACTGTGTCAAATGCTTTTTTCAGGTCCAGAAAAACTGCACCTGTAATGTTACCAGAATCCATGTTATGCAAAATGAAATCAGTAACATCAAGAACGGTGGTCTGAGTAGATGATGCGGTCTGAAACCCGACTGCTGCTCAGCAAAAAAGTTTATCTGATCGAGGAAGTCACGAAGTTGATTATTTACAGCCCTTTCCAGAATCTTAGACACAAGTGGGAGAACTGAAATGGGTCTGTAATTACTGATCTCATCTCAATCACCACCTTTGAATACTGGGGTGACTCTTGCAGTCTTCCATTTCCGAGGAACAAAACCTGAATGAAGGGATTTACACTTCATTTATAAGACAGGTCAGCGACGGGCATATGGTCGGGCATGCGGATTTCACTAGCTTGCAAGAGATGCCACCAATTCCTGTGGCAACAGATGGATCCATTTTCTTAATCTGTTTTTCAACAAAGAGAGCTGTAACTTGCAAAAACATAAAAGAATAAGTATCTGTGCCAAGCGGTGAATTACTGCCTGCAGCCATTTGATCATTGTGAAATGTTCTAGCAAGCTCCTCGCCTATCTTTACAAAGAACGAATTAAAAGCATTTGCCAAGCTTGTCCGAATTAGACGGTTAAGTGACATTGTTTGTATAGGAACTTGCTTCCTTGGCCAATGACCACAGCCTCTTTGAGTTCCTTCTGCTATTCTTGATTTTGTTTTCATAATAATTTCGTTTTAAATACTTGGCAAGATTATTGGCTTGATTCCGTAACTGCTTAGCAGTACACCAATCATCGTCATCAGATGTCTTCTGTTCTCTAGTCTTCATGGCATTCCGTTTGAAGCATTTCTTTTGTAACCCAAGGGGTCTTGTACATGTATTTTGTTCTTTGACGAATTTCCTGATAAGGGGCATGTCTGTTGCAGGCTTCATTCAACGTTTGCTCCACATACCCCAGGCTTCATCGATACCAGATACTTTTTCAACAGATTCCCATGGCAAGTTAAGAAACTCATTCAGAAAAAGGTTTTCGTCAGAGTTTTTAAAATTTCTAATCATAGAGACCTTGGTGGGAACAGTAACATTGGCTTTCCTGTTAAGTAATACCATCACGTGATCACTTAATCCTAATGGAACAACTATGGAGGCTGTAATTTTGTCTGGATGCGAAGAAAAGGCAAGATCGATACATGTGCTACTAGTTGGTGCGACTCTCGTAGGTCTATCAACCATTTGCTGAACTTGCAATTCGTAACAAAAATCATCAATTTTAACACGATCAACATCGTCAAAAATATTAAGGTTGAAGTCTCCCACTAAAAGTAATTCCCGACACTCAAGATTAATTTATATATCGTACTTTTAAGATTGAGCATGTGTTGTTCCAGTTTACTTGGGAGGTAAACAACACCTAGCACAATCGGGTTACAGTTCTTCAGGTTAACCTCTAACCAGCAAGATTCAACATCACTTTGAATCTCTGACATGACACGGTACTGAATGGTATTTAAGATATAATATGCAACCTCGCCATGCTTGTCTGGACCCTTACGATCGGTTCGCATTATGGTGTAGCCTTGTATGTGAATTGGAATGGAGTTGGAATGGAAAATTGTCGTGACCTCTTCCTAGGTTTCTGAGCTAGTTTGTGAAAATCCTGATGTTTCCTCGTACGACCACAAACCACGTAGAACATTGATGGGTTTACCGACAGGGAGCGAATGATGGGGTGTTGGGCAAGTTCCGTGGTTGATGAGGATGCGACATCTCCTCCCGTGTTGTGTTGGGGTATAGATGTTGGATGAGGTTTTTCGCGAAAGCTGACTGACCTTACTTGTTGAGGTGAACACCGTCCGAGCTCAGGTGTCTGTCCCTGATGTTACCATTGTCTATGAATCCCCAAGCTTGCTGAAGGGCAGAGTCCTTCAAGAGACAGTTTAGAAGGACGATTTTTTTCTTGGGAGGATCTGGTTTCTCCGTGGCGATATATGATACCAGATAGTGTTACATGCTCAATAGTATTTTCGGATAATAAAGTTTCTGCTACAGACACAATTTTGTCCCGAATCTCTTCTGCGTTATCTGTGGTATTATTTGTGGCGACGTAGAGAATAACCTCGGTGGGCAAATGTTTTTTTAATTTGTTGGCTGGCAAGAGGTGAGATATCAGAAACTTTGGCTCCAGACTTGGCAACGGATTTACACATTTTGTCTTGCTTAACCGCTGTCCTGATATGATCACATGTTCGGCTTCAAGTATAGAATCGCTGTCCCTCATGGCGTCCGTCGACAGCACACTAAAACGACTTCCTGTTATGACTGACAGAGGTTTCGGGAAGGAATTGACGGGGTGTTCCAGCCATTGTCATTATTAAATGGGGCATTGATAGCCTACATTAGAATATCAATGTAGTCTGCTGGTTGCTCTTCTCAACTTCCATGGATTGCAGCCTTTCTCTGTCAGAAGACGCACAAACTTTGTCAGAAATTATTGCAATTTTGACTGAAAATTTCTCATCAAGCAATTTGATGTCCTTTCGCAGCTGATTGACAGCTTCAAGAATGGTATCGTGGGTGACTCGATGGCTCTATTATGTGCCGTAAGTGAGGGTGACATGGCCGTCTTTTCTGACTGCCCTGCAGTAAACCTCAGGCAAGATTGTGGAAAGCCTTGACGATGACCAAATATATAGAAGCAAAGTTCCCTCAAGTCATCGGCTGCATTTCTGGTGATCGTCTTGTTTTCAATTTGAGATCAAAAATACTTGCACTGCTGTTGACAATGGACGCTCTCGCCTCGTCGCCATCTTGTTTGGCTTCCTCTAGGCATTTAGCTTTTGCAGATTCAAAACGTTCTTGTCTTGCCTCAAGGAGCTCGTCGAGAAAAAATCACTGACTAGAGTGGTCTTGGTTGAAATTGCTGAAGCCTCAGTAATGTTTAAGAGGATTGCCTGGATTCTCTTATAAATTTTGGGGAGACTTTTGAGAGCTCTGTCATGCACGCCCATCACGTCTAAGTGATGTTCAGACCATGGGGTTGTATGGTGTGGCGGCGTTTGATCCTAAGCTTCTCCACATTGAAGCGAACAGCATCTTTACGGCGCCCAAGTGATTGTATGCCCAGTAAGATCATGTCAGACATAGAATGGTTTGGAAGGTTGAAGTGGTGGCCCACTTCGTTTGGTGTTGACTGTCGATCTATGGCCATAGAACCGCTTCTTGAGAGTGTTCTTAGTCGCTCCAACATACTGAACACTGCACACGCTGCAAGAGGTGAGATATATGACATTAGAAGAGCTACAAGTGATAGTGCCTAGTGCGTTTGGTTCTGTGGGTGGTCCCGGAGGAGTGTCATTGTAGTCAGTAAGCACTTTGCAGCATATCTCTCATAGGAATAATTTAAAATAGAAATACATATATCTCTATTCCGGGAATAAATGTTAACTTGGCACGTTTAGGAATAGAGATACGCGGATTAAAATGTTAAGTTGCACGCTACATACGCGTGACATAATGTTCATGCACATGTGCTAGGGCGGATGCGATGATTTCGACGTCTCGATACTGCACTGGTCAGTGTCCACACTCAGCAGCGGAAGTGATGAACAGAAAATGTCACTAATTTAACGATTGTACCTTTTAAGTGCTATCAGTACTAGCAAGATCGATGCAATTTAACAGAAAATCGCCACCCTTGCGTTGGATATACCATTTTGGTAATTAAAATACTCGTAGACACAAAAATGGCTTTGAATTTTCGTGCACCTTTGGATCGATACAATTTTGGGGTGATACAAAATGACCTGGTTATAAAATGTTTTATTTTTAAAATAAATGTCTGAAATCACTGCATTAAACCTAACTCCCTAGGGTGTGTGCAAAATCATATTAAATTTGAGGATTCAGGACTGTCAGGGTTCATTAAGGGTGAATCTTTAATTTGGTGCTAGATTTTTGTCTGAGCAATTGTTTTTGCTATTAAAAATTAATTGATAAAATTAGTGAAAAATTTTGCAATTTCGATTTTTTGGTTGTTAGAAAAGGGTCCATAAAATCCACTTTTTATACTGTTCTGAGATTTACCGTTATTTAAAAATCTTACTCATGGAGGAAAATTTTGCGTTGTTCGTGGTGTCGTGCTTAGATCCTTCCGAAATTTATTTATGCTTCTACACTTTGGTATTTTACGAGGTCAGTCGTCGAAAATAACGCCGTCTGCTCGCACGAAAAACCGTTGTTGTCCGCTTGTAATGAACTGTGTCTCTATGGGGCATGACCATACGTCCTCCACGTTCAGGATAGCCCTCCTCATCCAATTGCCGTGTTTTGACGTAACGAGCATTCCAGAAAGAGCACTGTGTCTATTTAAACGTTGCGCGAAAACAGTTACAATAAAGTGACACACATTCTGGGTGATAGACTTGTTACGTTGCATGAGGGGAACGTTTCTCAAGGGGGAGGGGTTACCGTTGTGCAGGGGGACATACTTACCCGGACACTTTTACTGGGTGAGATCGGGGGAGGGTTACGTTTTACACCGGCATGTGGTATTATGTGTGTGTGCGTGCACTTTGTCGGTATTTAAAGATATTCCGATTGTCAATACCGATTGTATAGGCGTTGCACAGCAATGATTGATTGGCATCCATCGAAGGACGCTGATGAAAACAGCTGCGTATAACGGCTAAGACCGGCGTACGTAATAAATTCAACAAGATTGAGCGTCCCAGTGACACCAATGATTAGAATAATCTGACATAGTATGGTATTTCACATTACTATAAGCCTTGATTTTTTAGGGAAGGCAACTTTCAGTCATAATTTTCAATCTGAAACTGGTGTACCTTTTTCCTCCCTTTTCCAGAAATAATTTCAACTGTATGCCCGCCGACATCGCCATCTCAGAGTGTAAGTACGACTGGGCCGACATGGGAGACGAGACATCGAGCCTGATAACAATTCACAGTCGTTTTGGATAAGTGCAGTGTCGACAAAAGGCCAACAGAACAAGCAGATTTTGAGCTGCTCGTCTCATAATTACATGTACTAGGATAAACGCTAGTTGTTCACGGTTCACATACGGAAACAATCAGTACCGGTACTATAACTCTTGTTAACCTGATATGCTAGCCATGTTCGACGCTTTCCATGTTTACGAAGGCATCTGTAATTGACGACAAGACAATCCGATTAAAATCCCTTTCATGAAGAGCATCGCTTTGACCAAAGGCTAATCTGGTGATTAACTAACGCGGTGCGTGAGCCTTTAAGAGCAATTGAAGCAGATCAGGTTAAAGCCAATTAGCCTACTTTTAACCCAAAGAGATCTGTGCAGATTGATTTTCTTGGTTTTACCAGCTTTTCTGTACCTCACCGGCAAGTATCCGGATGTTGCACTCTGCAAAAAACACTTCATAATCGAACCCTAAGAAAAGTTACTGCATATGAATCCTATGTACTGATGCCAATATTTTATTTTATTTTTTACTTAATCGCAACTTTGGAAACCTGAAAAGATGGCCTCAAATACTTCAGTGAAACTCACTGGTGATTCTGATCAAGCTGACCGAGGGAAAGGTGCAGCCGCAGCTTGGGAAGGAAAGACGTCCTCACTTATCCGAAACAGTTCGAGAGTTTCGGAGAAGGATGAATTTGAAAGGGACTCAGGAGATCTCTCTGTGTGCTTCTTATGTGAGGGAAATCTGAGGAATCCAAAACTTCTTCCTTGTTTGCATTCGTTCTGCAAAGACTGCCTTTTAAAACTGGTCCGAGAAAATGAAACATCGGCTCCTATTCCGTGCCCACTATGCCGCGATGGAAATTCTGCAATTATTGACGATGTGGAGAGGCTCGTAGACAACACTTTGATGTCGTCACTACAGGAACTTAAACTGGTGAAAGGTGAGCCCGACATGAATCTAGAGCAAGATGATATATCTAATTGTGAAGTAAAGTGCACCTCATGTCGCCGTTCGAATCCAGCAACCTGTCGCTGTACCTATTGCCAAGACTTTCTTTGTGAAACGTGCAGACTATCTCACCAGAGATTGAAAATTTTACAGCACCACGAATTGATTAAACTAGATGCATGGATACAACAGACTTCAAAAGTTGAATACAAGTTCTGTCCTCAGCACAGTGGAGAGCCCATATCTTTTTACTGTCAGCCGTGTAAGGTGCTAGCATGCAAGGACTGCATCGATCTCGACCACCAAAATCCACATCATAACACATGTTCTTTGTTGGAAGGAGCAGTATTATGCCGACGCACAATTGATAAACTTCTCACAGTTTCGAGACAGACAGAAGCAAAATTCAAAGGGGCCTGGGAAATTTTAAATTCCATGAAAGCAGAGCTTACAGAAACGACGAACAGTTTGCGTCATGAAGTTCGAGATGCATTCAAAAGCGAGAGAGACATTCTTGATGAGAGAGAAAAAGAGTTCCTGACTAAAATTGACGTCATCGAGAAGCAGCGAGAGGACACTGTAAACACACATATAGATCGAGTAGAAACTATTCTCGAGAAATTGTGGACAGCATTTGACATGGCAGAAATTTTAATGGAGAATGGAAATGATTTTCACGTCCTTAGCTTGGAGCCAATCGTTTGTAAAAGGCTTCAGTCACTGTACAAAATGAGCCCTGAGCTCCCCAACTCCAATCTGACACTAATTGATCTAACGGAAGAACAGAAAACAGACCCAGAAGAGCCAAACTCAGTCCCCCAGGCCCAAGCAAAAGATATGATAGACACACCTGTTTGGGAACTTGAAACAAGTTTAGGAGATCGAGGTAGCGGAAAAGGTCAGTTTGATTGGTGCAAGGGCGTGGCGGCTTCTCTAGACAGTCACGCTGTTGTTGCTGATTGGGGGAATGATCGTGTACAAGTTTTTGACGAGAAGCGGCAATTTGTATGTGTCCTTAACTCGACTAATCATGAAGAAGGCAAGCTTTCAATGCCTCATGACGTAGCTTGTCTTCTCGATGGTCGTTTTGTTGTAATTGATAAGTCTAACTATGCTAAAATTTACTGTCCGAAGGGAAACTTTCTGGATCGGTTTTTGACACTTTCAGAGGATGACACTCCAATGTCGGCCGTTGAACTTAGCTGTGTTACTGTAGACCGGCGCAGTCGCATCCTGATTGGTGACTGCAAACGAAATTTAATAACGGTTCACTACGTGGACGGAAAGATAATAAAAACTATTCCAGCTGTAGGCCCTGAGCACATAACAACAACTTCCAAGGACCTTCTCGTTGTCAGCTGCCCACGAAAGCAGAAAGTCCGAGTGATGAACCATGACGGGCGATTTATATTTCAAATAGAAACTTATGGAGCTGGCGAGAAGTTGAAACCAAGAGGTGTTGCTTGCGACGATGAAGATAACATTTACGTGGTTCACAAGGAAAGGGGCGGAGAAAAATCTGTCCACGTATTTGACAGCAATGGAGAATATGTTGCTTGCGTGGCCAAGAATCTCAGAGAGCCGTATGATGTTGACATTGCCCCGGGGGGCAGAGTTATCGTTTCCGACGATGATGCGCTCAAAATCTTCACACGGAAAGACAAGGAGTAACAGTTATGACCATGTCATATAACATTTTGCGAATTCAAGATCAATCGAGGTGAATTTGAGGTGTATTTTTACAGTGCCCGCGCCAGAGTTGTGTTTGCAAGAATGAAATCCCTAATATTCCCGAAGAACCATACAAAATGTCGCCCCTCCAAATGATGAAATCTCATCAGAAACTGGACAAATTGAGTGTGACTTCACTGTGGACCAGAAAGTGTAGTGCAAACAAAATAACGGAGTACGTGCGCGTGTTGGTTCACGTCCTGATTCTCACTCCAATGCCTTTTATACACGCACTTGTGCGCGTGACGTAATCACTTCGGTACTATATCCGGTTCCTAAGTGTGTTGTCACTTCAGTTTAAACTACGCCAACTGCACATGCACAGCACATAGAGTTACATGCCTTGATTGCCGTTTACATGGAACCGAAAGTTAACGCGCAACTTCAGCGAACTCCACCAAATGGTTGTATTTCTGCGCGCGAGCTCATATTTTGTGATCCCGTGGAGTTTTTACAATAAGACATACCATAATCAGGAGGCTTCATAGAAATATTTCTATAAATCCCGAATTTGGGACTGATAGTTCCAGTTTGGGGTATTTCTTTCACAAAAAACCACAAATTGCGGACCTATTTTGGATAGAGGCGGGCGGCCACTACATTCAGAAATGTGAGCTCAGAAGGAGGAGAAGAAGACTCAGAAGTTTTACTGCTATTTTTGGGGGGGGGTATCTTCCTTCAAAGAAATGAAATTGAAACGAAGAGTGATCTTCTGGCCAAAATATTAAATTTCCAGTGAAGAAACGGAGGCCAACCTCTTCACGAGAGTCAACAGGCAGCGCTATTTCGGTCCGATGTTTCACTGTTTTCTATGGGCGCGTATTTGTTGTAATGCAACCCAATAGAGTACCGAAGTGAATACGTCACGCGCACAATTAGTGTGTAAAAGGCGAGAACGCGAGAACCAACACTTGCGCGTACTCCATTCGTTTGCACTGCACTTTCTGGTTCACAGTGACGTCACACTTCAGTACTCAGCCTGCAAATCGTTAATTGCGCGTCCGCCTTTGTGACGAAGTCACGAACTGGATAAGCATTAATACAATGGAAGCCCTATCAGTCCTGCCTTAAGCGCGGACTTGCGCGCGTGCTTTGTTCCCCCCCCCCGAATGGCCGTCCCGCAGCAACCTCGTTCCGATGGAAACGATCTTGCCGCACTATGTTGGCTCCCACCAAGCCTTGCACGATTTAACCCCTAGTTTTGTGTAATTTAAATATTCCACTAGTTGGGATATTTTAATTAGGACTTTAGTCAGCGTGTTAATGAGCGATACAAATTTACGCGTGCATGATGTCAAGAGAAGACGTTGGCACGAAGGTGCAGATCTTGAAATACGCATGCGACTGATTTTACGATCATGTATATTCATCCACAATAGCCAATCAGTGTCATTTTCGTATTCTACACGACTAGTGACGGAATGTGCACGCAGAGTCCACGGAGTCGAGGATGGTCCTGCAGCAACCCCGACTCCAAGAGCTGCGTGCGCGTTCCTTCACTAGCCCCGGTAGAATGAGATGTCTCACGGTGAGTGTGACATGCGGATATGTCGCCCTAGTGTGATCGTTCTGGGTCAATAAACGGACAGTATCCAAGACAGAAGTATGACAACCCTAATTTAAATATCCCCCAAATTTAAATTATACAATATCAGGGGTAAGATCGCGCAACATAAGGTGGGAACATGGCGCAGCACAATAAGTTCAAGTTCATGTTCAGATAAAGACGGAAATCATACTGTAGTACTCACAGACGTCATATACCCAGAACTGTGGGGGCCGACGTCCGCTCCCACGAACCCCACAGTATCAAGAAAAAACGGGCCAAAATCATGCCGTTTTCAAAAAAAAAGTTCAAATATTTCCTGATCAGTGTCCGAGCGGCGAAGACGATTCGCGACCAAATGGTTGACTACGGCTGCGATCGACAGACAAAAGATGGAAATTGGCTGCAGTCGCTTCCTCACGTGAATGTGTAATTCTTAGCCGTGCTGGATGAAATGAGAGTCGGCGGCGGCGCGCTGGAGGTCACGCTGACCAATCACAGGGCTCCTCATTATTCATGCCCAAATTGCAGGAACGACAAGCAACAGCCGTTGGGTGCAATGATCTTTGTCCGCATCCACGGCCTCGACAGAAAGTCGAAGAACGAAGGTATGTAAGCTATCTTACATGGACCCCGGGCGGGGGGGGTGGAGCCGCATTTCAATGGGTACACAACTAGAATAAAATCCCTGTTCGTGCCCTGTTAAACGTCATAAAGAGCCTGTGGCGAAAAGGGCTCTTTTTCTGAGGAGCGGAGGTCGTACCACACAGTTCTGGGGTACAGATGCCATTGTTTCTCAGCTGCTAAATTTTCCGTGTAATGATCGTCGAGTGCAGATGTACATAGCAACAGGGTTTCAGTCGTCTGGTGCGGACATGCATTTTGGGCCTTCACTTTAATAGCTACAGTCCTGTGGACTTACACACGTCCACAGGACGTTTCCCCTTCTCTGATAAAGAAGTTCAATAGAGGCATTTTGGGGTGTAGGGGTCATCTGTCGGAAGAGGAATAGTCAAGGAAACTTGTACAAAAAGCCAGCTGAAAATCGTGTTCCCAGTTCAAGCAAAATGAGTATTTTCACTGAGTTTTCTTAACTGCACGAAAAGAAAGGAATGTCCACAGTAGGTATGTAAGGTAAGTGTGGGTGTGTTACATGTGTTTGACCCAGGCCACGGTGAATGACCTCACTGTAGTCCACAATATTGTAGTTGTAGTTGTGTGTTCCGGAAGTTTTCTGTAAGATTACGTTATTTCTAGTTGTCTTGTAAGATTAAGTAATGCTAAAACGTCTATTTTAAGAGGCTACGTAATGAAAAGAAATTTCTAGAAGAGTTGTAGGCTATAAAGGACAGACTCCGGCAGAAAACGCATGTTCACCCAGCACTGCCGGTGTATCAGTTCAGAAATATATGGGATTGTATGGGGCAGCGCGTGACAGGGGTAGCCATGATCCGGTCCTGTCCCCCGCAATACGGCTTCAAATTTTGACCAAAAGAGGCAGCGGTGGAGAGCCGTAGCCAGTGTTCAATACTTGTGCATGCCGTAGTCTCACATGGAGAAGCCGCACCCAGTTTGCCAACATAGAGTACAACATAAACCGTTGAAAATATTTCTTGGAGAGGTCTTCCTGAAGATATATCCCACATATATATTTCCAATAGACGTTTGTAATGACACACATGATGAAGCCAGAAGTGCAAAAGTTTTTTTAAGAGATACATGTATTGAGCCATTTCATTCAACAGTGTCATTAGAAATGAGTATCGTTCCTTGACATACCATAAACTGAGTTAAACACCATTTAAAACCCTACTAAGTTCTGCACTATTCGAATATCAACTGGACTTTCGGTCAAGCAATGTATTGTTGCAACAGAATAAAATCACAGCGAACCTGATTTTTAAGTTCGTGAACCTGGCTTAAAAAACTTTTGCAAGCCAATGGCCATAAAGATGGCCTTTAGTTGAATGATGGTTTCATATTTATGTGTTTCACATTCTTGTGAAAACCCAGATTGCAAGAATATCACGATTTGTTTTGCACGAAGAGAGGAAATAAACGAATTTTCACTGCTCGAAAAAGGCTACTGCATATTTGATTACATAAGACATTGATTGACAAAACAATCCATCAAACATCTTGTTTCCATCACAAAAGCTCACAGGCGTTCCAGTGTACGACCCTGAACAATAAGCAAAACTAAGTTGGGGAAGGAAACATACGTGCCTCGTCGCCATTGGCACGATCTTGCTGAGCCATGTTGGTTCTCACCAAGCCTTGCGCGATCTAACCCCTGGTACGTGTATTTTATAATTTAAATATCCCAGTGATTGGGATAGGCCTATTCAAGTTAGATCCATTGATCCCCTTTATATAGAGATCAATGGTTAGACCATTGATCTCCATTATAGGCTGGATAGGACATCGCGCATTGTTTGTTCACAAAATGCGCGGCCGAACAATGGCGGCGCTTGAGGAGGGTAATTTGATGCTGTATACTGTGCATTTCTGGTCAACATAACCT
>NW_028257666.1:0-97131 GCF_054643075.1 Acanthaster planci | reverse complement strand
CTTTTGACGTCACGGAAGATTCGCAACAAATTTTCGCCGAGTTGAAATGTGTTCAACTTGTGCAAATTCGCAGCACGAATATACCTGATCTAACGTCCCAAATTCGCGTTTGTGTTCGCTTTCGTGCCAAATACGTTATCACGGAATTAATATAATTTTCAATAATTAACCTATCGGGACCAGCATTTGTATACATCAAAAATTGTTATAACTCAGTACGGTAGCTTCCACCATACTACCAGTAACACCGAGCTGCTTGTGATCAGAAATATGGAGAGCTTACGTGGACAGGGATGAGGGTTGGAATCGCTGCGTATAGGCCCAAGCCCTACGGGGTCTAAAGAGTCGGCATTTTGTGAGTGCTCTGTAAATAAGACCTGACATCAATCAGGATACATCTGCATAAAGAAAATAAAGAGTCCAAAATGAAATGAGCTTCCAGCAGTGAAAAATACCCACTGGGAAATGCGGCTTGGTTTGCAGTTCACGGAACTCTGAGAAAACTTCCCAAGAGCACAAGTGCAATCATTTCGGCTCGCCTTATGTAGACATTATCCTGGATTACAGTCATATCTGTCAGTCAGATCTTCTGTCTATCAGATCGGCCGTCTATTGCATTTACCGTACGAACGACAAACCGAGCGTTTGGAGTTGAATAGACGAATTCAATGGTGAAAGATGACTTCGACACTTGGAATAGGCTTAGATACGCGTGCGCTAGCCTGTCTCTGCTGTGTATCAGAAAAATTGGCAGTTAAATCTGATTGCTTTCACTGCCAATTCATCGGTAGGCCTCTTATGGGGTAAGAGATACTATTGGGATGAAAACACTGACGCTGACATGCCTCGTGGTACGGATCTCTTGTAGATTCACATCACTGCAGGCCAACATCGATTGCCGTGAAAGGTACTGTTCGCATTAGAAAAGGATTTCGTATGACGATTGTTTTGAACAGTTTACCTCTTGGGGTCGTCGCTAAAACAAGTTGACTACCAATATGTTCGTTGCGAGGTGAAAATAAATACAGTAGAGTCAATGTGGCACCAATTGCACTCACAGATCAGGCGTTTAGTGGAAGGTGGTTCATTTTGAAAAATAACATGATTGTGAATATTAAATTTGTTGTCAAGCCATTTTGGCGAAACAGCAGCGAAACACTCGAGACAAGGTGAATGTACAGAAATTACACGCCAACATTGGAGTGGGCTCTCGTCTAGATCGCCAAAGTTTCATAAATTGCAAGTCCTTTTCACCCGAAAAGTAATGTTTTCTGTTTGTTTTAATCTCGGGAGAATGCAATAACCGGCCTGTGTGTATAGAAATAGCCAAAGGTTGTTGACAAGATAACTAATGTACCCACTCGCAGACCCCTCTTTCTTTCGAGTTTTTCTTCCTGCAGTCCAATTCCACATTGAAAAATTGGTTTTAACAAGGCTGGCACCAGCGCAACACAAATATTCTCTCTCTCTGGCTTCAACTGTACTTATTCCGGCAATTAAATCTAACAGCTAGAGTAAATGAGTGCGCACCCATCGTTGGCAACTTCATCAAAGCCCGGAGAACTTGGGTCAACACAAAACTATTTTCCGTCGGCATCGCTCGAGGGGATCACAGAAGACCCCGTGGGACTGATGACGTGCAGAACCGCCCGTCGGGTTTAGGCGCCTTTGCACGAATAACAACACCACCGAACAAAAGGCAATTACTTAATGAACGACTCGTCTTCCCTTCGCATTAAGGGATGGGATTGTAAACACGCACTGCATTTTCTGCACAAATCGATGGTGAAGTGAACCACTGAAGTGTTAGTCGGTCACCACTTTCATGACGAATCGACATCAAGTCACTGTCTTTTCACAACTCGTCGTTGATTTGGAAAATAGTTATTTTTTCTCTCTAAAAACCAAAATAAGGAGGGCCTGACGTTTCGATCGTAGCAGAATCTTTCTCAAAGGTAAAACAAAGAAACATTTTCCGGCTTACAAATAAAAGAAGCTTTGGGGAATTCTTTTCAAGAACATCGGTTCTCCCTGGAATTGTGAATAGAATGCCGATACGTTAATATAAGCTGAGCAGAATGAAGATTTGCAACTCTCTCATCCAAGGTTGACCGATGACATTCATTTTTAGCACAGTAACTGCCAACTGAAGTCCTTCAGTGGCGTATCCAGGTCAAGCAGAGATAACTTTTCTCCCTTCTAAAACACTGTCCAATTTTTCTTTCATCCGTGAAAGAAATTCTTCAGCCCTGGTGACGGACGGTTATACCGTTTAAAATTGCCCTTTGAAAAAACACATTTGAAAGGCGACTTGCTCTGCTTTAGAATATTTATTTTAATAACATATCTTCAACTTATTAAAATATTAAAAAAAATTACGTGTATATTTCTTATAGGTTGTAGATTTATACATCCGTGCGTGAGTTGAGGATTGTACTTCAGAAATAATTATTTGCCAGAAAAAAACAATTAACCTACGTTCCATTATGAATTGAAAAGGGTTCGTTTTTCTGAGAGCTGCAATCATCTGTTCAAATGCAATAAACGCGGAGGACGATTCCTCACCGCTTTGAAGCATTTACTGAGTTTCGAGAATACCAGGAATTCCTGGGAAGTTCTTAAAGACTGGGTGTACGTGTAACTCGCCTGTTCACATGAGTAATTATATTCGTGAGCGCGAACAGAAGTGACACGGCTTAGAAGTAAGCAGGAGAATACTCTCGATCAGATGGGGTGAATTATGACTTGAACTTTGGGACTTCCTGGTAAGTTTGCCGGTCTGTGGTTTTAGATGTGATCTGTAGGTATATATTTGACAGAAAATATGACACTTGAGGGAAATATTGAAACGGTGTTCATGTATACCCCCAACGACCCTTTAAAATAAAAGGTTTTGCTTGGCTTCACTCATTTCTATCGACGTTAGTTTTACGGTGATGCGGGCCAGATTTCTGCATACCAAGTAGAATACGGAAAAAATTCAACAATAGAAAAAAAATGGATGAGAAAAAAGAGTTTCCTGTGAATGGTCCTGCAAACTTAAATCTAATTATTTGCACGAGTATTTATGATGTTCCAAAGATTATATTAAGAACCTGCCTTACCTGAAAAAATAAACGAGGCAATCATTTCCTGACAATGCTTTTCTTTCCACTTTCTACTCTTTTTATTTTTTCTAGTTGCATGCAACCATATGAACCGATTAATAACAAGTTTCTTGAAATGGAATAGAATTCCAAGGAAATCTTAGTTGCAAGCATGGCCCCACGTCTGTACTTTCAAGTATTCGACAGATTCTTTTCTGCGCGCACCGCCATATGGCGCGACGAAAGGATAACACCGTTCTCGCGTGTGGGACAGCATGATGACAGCAGATGATGTTTAATCCAACCTTTTCCACTGAACCTAAAGATGATTCGTGGCATTGGTGCATGACTGTTACAGGCAGCACTCACTGGTTGCACTTTCTATGTTTTTTTTTTACTGTCATAGGATATAATACCGACGATTCTACACGATGATTTTAACACATTTACAAATCACTTTAAAGTTTGCTAGAAAACCAGGATATTGGATTGACCTTATTCTGTGGTTTGGTACCGCTATTTGTAATCATTCAACTTGTTTTACTACATTTTTTTATACAAACATGCATCATTGTATGTAGATGTCTTTGTGATGTGAAATTTTTTTTCATGTTATTTAGTGTTTTTAAATTCTTGCTGGCTGGTTGGTTGATTGTACATTGTCATTGATATTGTATGTTATGTGTCTGCGAAAGTTTTTATATGTGTCGAGTTTTACTGTATATAGTACATGTGATATTAATATTATATTTATGATTCTTTTAATTCAGGTTTATCTTGTAAGTTTACATTGTCAGCCCTTGCCTGTCTGCTACAAACATAATTAACCATAAATATACTACTCATACTGCTGCTGCCGCTGAAGGCATTTCGCAGGGAGGCATGTTTGACCCCTTTAGTGATACCAAACAGGATGTTGAACTGCAAATTGAGTGTTCAAACAATAAATGTATCAATTCTTTTTGGAATTAAACAAACCTTCAGAATTACCTACAAAATTACTCAATTTGGCACTAATATAAAAGTGGTTCACAGATAACTAATATGAACAACACGATGTTTTGAGAACGCTATTGGGAAAATATGACAATCAAAAGTAACATTTACGCTCATTAAAATTCGAACGAAGAGTACAGGCCAAGAACATTATGATCAAATATTAAGAAAGGCTTTTTATGCCTGAAGAGATATTCAATTAGTTAAACGCAGTGGCGTAAATTTGTGCCAGAAATTGGGGGATGGGGGTAGATTTGTGTGTGTGTGAGTTTGTTTCTGCATTCAACTGGGGACCTTGAACAATAGAGGACAATAAGGTCCCCGATTGACAGAGGGTCCCCGATTGACAACTGTGTACAAAACATATGGGTGATCTTCTAAAAAAGTTTTAGTACAAACAAGAGGAACAATAGGGGGTCCCCAGTTGCAGGCAAATACTTGGGTGTGTGTGGGGGGAGGGGAGGACCTACCTGGCCATAGAAATTTGAAGGGGGGAGGGAGGACTGACACCATATGACGCTATATAGGGGAGATGCTCATGATGCAGATGTACACTACTCCAATAATTTTCTCTTTATTTATTTTCTTTCTTTATTTTTGGTTTTAAAGGCCAGTTTGTAACTCAGATGAGCACAAAAGCGAAGCGAATTTTGAATTCACGTACATATTACCGATGTACAATACTCAAAAGAATTAACGGAACAAGAGAACAGAATGTTTTTGTCATGGTCTATACGGGCTAACGTTAGAACAAGAGGCATTAATGTTATGTGACAACACCCGAATGATTTTCCCGTAACTTTAATGCCTCTTGTTCTAACGGTAGCCCATATAGACCTTGACAAAAACATTCTGTTCTCTTGTTCCGTTAATTCTTTTGAGTAGTGTACATCGGTAATATGTACGTGAATTCAAAATTCGCATCGCTTTTGTGCTCATCTGAGTTACAAACCGGCCTGTAGAGCAAAAAATAAAGAAAGAAAGAAAGAAAATAAATAAAGAGAAAAGAAAGGAAGAAAGAAAGAAAGAAGAAAAAATACCGCCGTGTGCTTCCAAATAAATTTTGCTTCCAGAAATTTCGTTTCCAAATACAAAGGGTCGCCGGATCCCTTTGTCAAATATCAGCGTCGTCTTCACTCCATACAAATAAATGCACCTTAATAAGGGAAGGCAATTTGAATAACGAATTTCCATGGTAACGCAGTGTTCAAGAATGGCACTTCGCTTTCCCGATCAGTGAGTATTTTTCGCCTGCCTGCACGTTTAAGCCGCGCCCGTGCCTGGCTCTGGTAACAATGGGGTATTGTTACCCGCCGTCTGCCTCGTTTCTGCAGTTTAAGCAATTAACTTGCAATGGTAAAAATGCTGATATTCAGTGCAACCCCCCAAAAAACCAACATGGGGAAAGACTGATTCCCAATTTCTCGGAATAAAACGGAGAGCACTTTACGGCGGAGGTAAAGTAAAGACGCTATTTCCAGTAATATTCACAACCCTAATAGATCGACTAAACTGTGGCAATCGCTTTGAAATTCTAAACCCAGAGAAACCTGTTTCCATTGATATTATACGCAGACAGGACGCCGTACATGGAAATGGTTCATTTCAGAAAATACAAGGTTACTCTGAAAGAAAAAAAATAACACCCAACGAAAGACGGAGGGCATAGTTAAGTCGTTCTATTACGCATAAACGGCAACCGTGTTTGTTTATCGATTACGCGGTACGCGCGCAAGCTATGAAAGCCTGCGTCAGTGTATAGGCAGGTCCATTTCAAGTCCTTGCAAGTTGGTCAAAAGTCGTCCTTTCCGTGACATTGACATTCGAGCACATCAGTGTCCACTTAATTCCAAAAACTGTACGTAGCCTTATAGTTGAAAATGTCTGAGACTTAATTTCAAATTATGCTCTTCCCTCCCCATTTTCCAGGATTGACGTTATGGCCACGGCCATTTTTTGGCAAAGTCGTCAGTATTGCAACCAAGATCCTTTTAAACGCCGTAAAGTGAACATCGTGACTTAAAAACATCACGAGCATCACAATCCATGAACAAGGGACGACGGCATCACGCTGTTATGGCCTTCAAATTACTATATACCGCTAGTAACAAAAACTGTGATAGAACAAGATTCAAGTCCGAATCACGCAGTCTTTCAGCTTAAATCCTTCTCTGGTTTGTTTTTGTCATAACATACATTAATGTTCGTCTTGTGTATATGTCTGGCTGTTATATTGAAACGATTCTCACTAAAATTACAATGAGTGTTTAGCAGTTTTAATATCAGGCAGATAATTGATTTGCAGACTACGACTGCTTAGGGCAAATCCAAGCCAAAATAGACATTCCACACTTTATTTCCAACCTCATTATCGTTAATTATTCATTAACATGTGACCATGATTATTAGGAGTCGAAACATGGGAGAGGACGCTCCGGCTAAGGTTAACTGATGTCAGTTAACTTTATTTCTGGAAAACAGTAAATGGAGAGGAAATAAATAACGAGTCTTCCTTCGTCTCCGGTCAGCATTCGAATAACGATTAATATTTACGAACTTTATCAAAAGAAATAAAACAAATGAAATCACAGTATAAACTATTTATGTCTAATCTACTTAAAGGAAAACCTAGTATAAAAATAAGTAAAATAAAGCAGAAATGGCGGCTTTTGGCGATTTCCCGCCAAAACCGTATCTTACAGCCTCCGTCTTGGAAATTTACACAACCTGGTGAAAAATCACCTCAAAACCAACAATATAGAAGCAACATGGGTGAAGTACGGTATCGCAAGATCTGCTGTGATTCATGAGTAGTTACTTCAAATCTAGACAACTTAAGATTTAAGAATAATTCAAAGATGAGTATAAATAAGGAAATGCTGTGAGATGCTCACGACTTCGCAAATATTTCTTATAGCAGCAACGCCTACGGACTGAATCCTTGGTAATACACATGTACAAATAGATATCACTGTACAAAATCAATTAATTAATTATTAGATATTGGAAATAAAAGAATAACAAATTTATCTAGAAAACGGGAAATGGACAGGAAATAAATAAGTCTTTCCTCGTCTCCGGTCAGCATTTGAATAACTCTGAAGTTTACGTCGCCTATTCTGATTGGCTGATGGATTATAATCATAAAAGATGATATTTAAATACAAAAAGGGTAACGGGTGAAACTACAAAATTATGAAGGGGGTCTTTTTCAGTCCCACGACAAACACTATAGATATGTGTCAGACTGTGAAAATGGACGTAAAAGGTAATGGAACTACCTATTCCGATATTATTGTTCGAAAAATGTGTTTTGGTTTATGAGTTAGAAATAAAGAGGTCGGTGACCGCGTGGCCAGTTTGCGCTGGACTTTCTCGTTCCCCAAGCCATTGTGGTTGAAATTACAAGTTTTAGAATACGGCCGTAGAAATATTTCACACATGTAAATCGATTCATTTGCAATAGATTTTTTTTCATTACTTTGAACTGCAGTGACATCTCTGTTAAGAATACTGATAAGTTTGTCTTCACTTGTTCGGCCTGTCTTCATATAAAGGAAACTTAAAATGCTCCCATTAAAAAAATCAATTTCCGGAAACGGTGAGTTGTATGAAGAAACGACCCCGAATGCTCATGAGTGATTTGCCTGAAATCCATCACGTATAACCCTAAACTAACACAGACCCATAGACATATTTCACAAATTGTATTCATTCATATCATTAGTAGGTGACAAAAGGAATTCCATATAGAAGAGCAGAGAAATCCCATCGAAAATGCAGAGCCAATACGGAAAATACAAGTGACACAGGTAAATTCAGCAAAATAGCCGCCATCTTGTATATCTTGTCTTATGTGTATCTTTAATGAGCACGCACAGGTATCAACAAATACAAATTAGATGAGGTTTGAAGCTTTTCATTTTGAAGGTAGCAAGTGAAGTATACACGTGTGATAGGTTTGCGGTAGCACCATGCGAAATCTCTCTTTTGTGGGTAAATGTGGTTTTCAGAACCACACATAATCACGAAGAGATGTTTGGCAGGGAGCAACTACAAACGCATTACTTAAAATACACATCAATTTAGAAGCCTGGCCCCTAAATGGACCAGATCGTTATCTGCGCGCGCCAACAATTTAAAACGTACTCACGGTTAGACAGGAATAAGTTTAGCGCGTGGACGTCTCATCTGCGAATTACTCTTTTGGCACGGAGATGGACTTGGTTTAGGGGTCATATCGTCAACTGGCAGATGACAGAATTTTCCGGGTAATAGACTAAATTCGCGAGTCGGCCATATTAAAACTGAAAGCGAGGTTCAATCTTCTTTTCATAACTTGAAAGTAGAAATGACAGGACTTATACGAGAATACCTAATTCTGGTGAAGAATATCAAATTTGCAATTCAACATACGTGTACCTTAAAATTTTAAGCCGGAGTTGAATAAACAGGAAACAGAAAGGAACACACCAATGGCACCATTCCAATCGGCAGTTTATAAATTTTAAAAACTCATTCAGGGATCAAAATTGAAAGTTACTTCCATAGCAAAATGACTGACGCGAACAACTGCATGGTGATACTATCTGCATATCCACGGATGTCGTCAGGAATCTTTCCAGGGGGCGGGCAAAGCACTAATCAGCTGCAAACTGATATAGGCCTACCATTAACAGTGAGAGGGTTGATGTTCAGCGTTTGTCAAGCAAATTGTTTTTTTCCATCTGTTTCCATCTCTTGATATCTCACACTCTTTTTTCTTTTAATCTCTTTTGTTCACACTTTGGGGGGGGGGGGGCGCCCCGTTCCTCCACTCCAGCGACGCCGACGAGTCTGTCATTTCTTTCGAAACATGCAACGCCAGAACAAAACCAACAATGCGTCTGTGTCGTCCACTGGCAGTCAATTCATCAAGTCACAAAATAATTGGAGTGTTCATGAACTATTTTTGTGACACAGAACACCGTGCGTTATCCGTAAGTCGCGCAGGAGTCCACCTGACACACATGTTTTGTCTGTAACTGATGGTGGCAATTAGAAAAACAAGTACACTTTGCCAGAGTTAAACAGTCAGGGACGCGCTGAAAAAATCACGATGCCGATTGCCGACTTCAATGATAACAGTTGAATTCCAGCGTGGATATAAGATCACATTCAGCAAGAATCAGTCAAAACGTACCGAGAGCATTAAACCATTAATGTGCCCCTGCGCGAAAGCACGTCTAATTTACTTCATAGGAGTACCAAACTGTATAGGATTTAATGCGTGATGAAACTGCGTCAACGGTATACCACACGCCTTCAATCTTTACTTGGGTCAGTGTCAATAAAAGGAGCCGGAATCGGCAAACATCAGTTGGAAAGGAACACAAAAAAGTAATTCATGTCTTGCAACAAAACACCATGTTAACTTAATGATACATGCTTTGTGCACGGGCGTAGCAAAAGCATTGGGGGGGGGTTCCAGACTCAATTTGCCGACATGTAACTCGTTTGCCAACGTCAAGTGTCGTGTAAAATGGAAATCCGTGGTACGCTACATTTCACGCTTCAGGGGAAAAACCGACGGCCAATGTACATCGTTTACGTACCAATGTTGGATTTATTTTTTGCTGACCGAAGCTCTGTTTGCTAACTGGAATTAATTATTTGGGGGAGGGGTACCGCACTTCACCCCTGGTCGCTGCGCCCGTGGCTTTGTACGTACGTGGGAAATGACTGGTCGTGCTGCGCTATCTTGCACATTCAATGCACTTTTTCGAACGATTCAAAGTACACCAAATTGATATTAGTTTTACATCACAGCGTTCGCAAGCTTGAGATGCAGAAACGACGGTAAAGTGGCCTGCTCAAGGACACAGGGACACACGGTACAGGTAATCACCCCTAAATACCATGTATTCTATTTTAGGAGTACCAATAAACAATAATCTTTGAACTGCATACTAACCACGGGTTACACTCTCAAAAAGAACTCGAGGCGAATTTCCACGTTTGTGACTAGGAAAAAAATTGTTTCAGCTCTCGAAAAACAAAGAACTTAATTCTACTTAATTGAATAACTTAATTCAAACTGGCGGCCAAATCACTTAGCCGAGTCAACACCAATCGTGCAGCCGGGGGACCGCTAACCGGAGGGCTCGGCTCCTTTGTTCACAGGGACCACCCAACGATTATCGGTCAGAAAATCAGGCATTGATGACACCACACGTATATAAGATTCCAGCGGTTCCTCAATAAAGATAGAAATAGATTCCCAGTTTCAATTATCTCTCCTGTCATCAGCGGTCACCTGAATGCAATCTACCAGATGCACGTGTTTGGATCCGAGGTTGTCATGAATTTTTAGACACGACCTACATAGTACACCTTTCGCTTCCGGGCTAATGATACACAAAAGTCGCCTTATGAGGTTAACTGACCAAATTGTGGACAAAAATTACCTGCATTACCCAAAACCACCACTTACTTTGTAAATTGAATTTTTGTCTCAAGACAGGATATTGGTCGAATAAATCATTTTTCTTCTCGAAGCAAATGGTGCATGGGTTGGCGTGTTTCAGTAACGAAATTGTAGGCCTAGTTATTTGCATGCTTGGGCAACAGTGCATAAAAATTAATTCCGATGCACACACGGGAAAAAAATTCAAAAACAGAGTTGGAAGAGACTTGATGATGTAGGTTTCTGTCCACTGATCAATTTTCGTGGTCCACCTTCATGCACTCGCGTACTCATCATCTGACCTGCTGTCAAGCATCACTTAGACCTGTCCATCGCATGAATTCCTAATAGCACCACAATGACCACGATACACTTTCACGGAGCTGTTTAACAGTTTAATAGCAGAACAGCTGTGCTTACTATAGCGGAAAGATTGGCTAACTCTAAGCACCATTTCATGGCGGTGCTTGGCCTAGTTGTGCTTCCGGTTGCGCGTACTTGCAGATATCCATCGTTTTGTCACTATGTTAAGCAAATATTTTCCTCTTAAGGTAAGCGAGCCTTCTGCCGATCTTACTGCTTTTATGGTTACTGTGAAATACACGGAGCCTTTGTCAGCGTAAATTTGCCTGCCGTGCTGAGCAGCGCAGTGAAATTGGGCCCGTGACCCCAATCACCTGTCCCACATCACCCGACCTTCGGACCCCCCTGCACTCACGACTGGAGCATTTCCAGGCGGCGTCCAATATGGAGACAGGTGGAGACGCTAAACATATATATTTGTTTACTTAGAGCCTAATATGCACAAAATGTGCTCGAAATGTCACACCGTTCCATCACATTGTTTCTTGTCAGTTATAAAAGTTCACGTCCTTGAGAAAGATTTCTTTTCACTTAATTTAGAACAGGTTCATTCAAATGCCACAAATCGTCCGTGAACGAATTACTAGAGAAATTAATGACTCCATTCCGTATTAATGAACCCTGCCGTCACCTTTTCAAGGTAGGCTTAAATGTGGACAGGGAAAGTCGGCAGCTGCGGCAGATTACCGTCCGACGTATAGTCTCCATTCAAAGGTTGCATCATAGTTTTCAGTCAAAATCCACAACAGCGGTAAGCACAGTGCTCAACGCGAAACAAGTGCACGCTATTCACAGTTTGCTAGCAAATACCACGACCGGTGGTAGTGGATCGAATCGTCCGCGATGCCTGCATTGCGTAGTAGGCTTAAATTTAGAGATCGAAGTCATCGCGCCCTGCATTGAAGTGTAGACGTGACTCGACACACGCTGCATGGAACAAACCGAGGCAGCGTCATCATTTTCCAGCTTTGTTTTAAAGTATCAAGCTTATACATAACTCGAAAAAGTCTCATTCATGCCGTTGGCATGAGCATTCAGTTTTTGACCCAAATTTAGTTTTGTATGTAGCCCATTTCATGTCTTTCCAGCTTACTCATTTTAAAGTTGTAATCAGACCTATTTTAAGGTACAGTCCAACATTCGTCCTTTGCCCATGTTCCTTTGGGGCAACCAAATTACTGCGATTTTTTATCAAAAGTTGCCAAGTCATGATTTGAATCGCACCCGTATTAAAGATCAGGGATATGTTCTCACATTAAGCCGAAAGCAACTACACGATGCAACGCACTGAACCAACGAACACGGGTGTGTCACAATAGTGCGCCACCTAGAGTTTGCAACAAGTTGGCCAATCACACACAGTGCGCGAAATCTGTCTACCCAATATGCGTTTGGAAAGAGTCGACAGATTTCGCTCCTTGTAATTGACCAACGCGTTGTAAACTCTTGGTGGCGCACTACTGTGAATCGCCCGTATTAAAGGCGCCTCTCCTTATGCATATCAACACTTGCGCCAAGCAACCCAACCAAGAAACCATTGCGTATACGATGCGTTCATGCTTTCATGTGTGTGCCATGGGTGTCATATGCTTCAACGCGAGCTTCTAATAGCAATTTTCTAAAATTGCGTCTTCAGAAGCATCGTTGGAAATGGTCCTCCTTTCACTGTTTTCTTTTAAAAATTACATTTTTCTTGAAAGAATAGTTTCACAGGGAGTTTAGTCCTGTAATCATTTTTTAAACCATGCTTTTGGCAATGCTTTCGTCAGTTACTCTTTGGATAACAACAAACTGATGGACTGCACCTTTAAGAGTTTAAATATTTTATTTAGATATATCATCAACATATTTGTATCAACGCAAATGCGTTTCGTTTTTCTTTTGGCGTCTTTTTTTCTTTCGTTCCAAACAGTGTATTTAGTTTCGAAGATCACTCATCCGAGTTGGAAGGAAATTCTCCTACCTGATGTACCAGATTTTAAGTTCACTTTGCCAAAGGCTCATTCAAGGAAAACTCAAAAGGTTTTTATTGTTTTGTTCTTCGGGTTTGAGAACCACCGACAAGATAGGCCAATTACACTATTATATACAATTTCGCTTATGCTTGTACCTTTTGCAGATGAGCGTCCAAGTATGTGGATGTGCATCTATTTAATTTCCAAATTAATTCGTTCAAAATGAAGAAGTAAAACGAATAATTTTGCTTCTCGAATGGCAGCACGGTATGCGTGGAGTCTCCAATAATACGCACCAATGATAGAAATGCACTGTGCAAAACGTGTCGCAGGCAGTCGGCTAAGTTTGGATCATTTTCGAATCATCCAAATGAATGAACACTCGGTGAAATTGACCAGAACCTTAAAAATGAGCACAATACCGCAAATGCCGTCGGCTGGGGATCTCACAGACATATCGCTGAGGCTGAGGTAGAACAATTACCACTGGGGACTCAACCAGCCGCAATGGTTGATGCTCCCCGCTTCCCCCATTTGACACGATGCCGCGGAAATACGGTCGTTAAAACGGTGCTGGACGCACCCAAGCGTTACCCAGGCTAAGTGAAAAGGATTCTTCCGGGAATCGCACAGTCTGCCGCTCATCAGGCAATAAAAAAGGGAAGACTATACTTCCGAAAATTTGACAAGAACAATCCCCAAAGAATTCAAGAAACAGAAACAGAAAGAGGCAGCTTAGCAAAGCCCAATGTATACTCAGCAGCTAAGCACATAGACTTGAATTCAAGTAGTTTGACAGTGGAGTTTCTTCTATGGCGCCACCGATATGACCCGATCTGATAGGTAAATTGCTAGTAGACCACGCATAAACATATTGCACAACATTCCAGCATATTTGATAATAATTTATGTCGCACTGTGCCACACTTACTACAGTATACGCAGGAGTGCAGGCGGACTAATCCCGGCCAGTTAACGACTTGATTTCGAGTCTAACATGCACAGTGGAGGCAACAGATAGCGACACCAACGCAGTACCAAAGTGTGACCTCATTTTGAAATAGTGCACATGCAGTGCAACCAAATGGAGAACGCGCACAATGGTTCACACGCTACTTCTCAGGCGTGGCTTATGAATGTTAGACTCATTAACTGTATTCACTTTCGGTGCTTTTTCATAAGAAAAAGGCCCACAGCAGCAGAAGCAACATCAACATTCCACGAACGGTCGCATTATTTACTAACAGCACTAACACTAAGCATTAACGGTGATTTTATCACACCACTCTACAACAAACAGCGATAAAGATATGATGAGTCCACGGGAAATTGTGTACAAGACACAAGATCACATTCTGAGGGGTCGATGTGTCAAAGCGTTTGACGATATAAGAGTTGCAATGACTCGAATCTCGAGTCGAGTCCAACGCGTGCCACAGTTTTTGGTGACTCCACTCGACTCGACTGGAGTCCCTCACCAAAAGACCAGACTTGAGTGAAAGCTTATATAAGACTCTAGTCCCCAAATGAAAGCAAACATCTTTGCGAAAAAAATTGTAGTGCCGATCTATAACGTTCATGTCATTTGTTATTGTCATAAAGACTAAGATGTGGTATAACCACATGTAGAAACAGAGAGGTATTATTTAACATTTGCTAAAAGTTACTTTCTTTCTTGTATTTATTTAGTGTACACTGTATTTTGTTCAAATATTGATGGCTCTACCAGACTCCAGCTAAACACATGACTCGACTCAACATTTCTAACGACTCGACTTGACTTGAGGTACTATACGTTATTTCATTCGATGACAAATGAAATGTTCCAAATTCCGCGCTTGACTATCAAGTGTAGCCCGAGGCTTCACAAGGCAATAAAACGACTTGCTCCGAGAGTGTGTTGACTCTGTCAAGCCGACTTACGTGCTACAGTTTATTTCACACTTGTCGAACTAAGTTTGCTTTCATAAACGTCTGACATGTCAATGAAACTACGTTAGTCACTCTTTTTGTACTAAAAAAACACACAATCAACTATTGCCAATCTCACGTGAAAAAGACTGTCCCCTCTAAAAAAAAAAAAAAAAAAAACAAAAAAAAACATTCATGGAGATCACGAGAGCTTAATATTTGAAAGCCTATTCACAACAGTTGCCAAAATAAGAGCCACTCGTAGGACTAGCAACAGCTGCGCATCATGCGATATGGAGCGTTGAAATAAACAAACAAGTTAGGTGTACGGCAGGTGTCCAGCCAGCCTACATCGGAATACATGTATTCACGAGCAATGATGCTTAGTAACTATGCTTATTGTACCATGCATGACTCAAGCGGAGTTGGACGGTCATATCCAAAATTACCAAACTTTCTCTATGTCCACACCTATGAGCCACGTCATGTGTACTTAAATTTGGACTTGTATCGGACTATCAGTCTTGTAACACGGTGCCATGCCATAAAATGCCTACTCAGGTGAGATTTGGATTGTTACATCGGCTTACCACCCTGGTTTTCGTCCTACCAACGATAACGATTTGAATATTACCACCGAAAATTCCTACCAAGGCCATTTATGTTTTACAAGGCAGCGAACAGATTACGGTTATAATGTTGAGAAAGTCTGTGAATCATGCTGCGAACCTACTAGGTCCACTGCTCATATGGTCTTCAGGCATTCGTATGCGGCGACTTCAACACCACTGTCACACCCAAACACCCGAGAGACCGTTCGGAAAGTACAGGTCGTGCAATGCGAACCTTTTCGGGAATATAAACAAATCAATACATGTATTCTCGGTACATCATTTGCCTGGATAACAAGCAAGCCACCCGAGCCTAGACAGGGTGGTGGGAAGCCTTCTGACAACTGTGATAAAATCTTAGGTCAAATATCATGCGCATAATTAAATATAGGATCGATACCCCGTCTGGGTTGGAAGCTATTTCATCTCACTAAAACATACAAGAACAACTGAACAATATTGAACCATCCCTACTGGATTTCCCGAAAGAAACATTTTTTGATGCAGGCGTTTTTCGGTCATGTCAATCACATTGTGCATGTGTGTGCTCTGTGCGGCGCGGTGTTCATCTTTAATACGAAATGAGCCAACAAGAGGTTGAATGTAAGCGTGAACTCAAGAAATCCAAGATCCACCGCCGTTACACATTTTACTTTTACACACGTTTTAGTCATGTGCGTCTGCTGATTAGTACATGTAAACGGCAGAAAATGTTTGACCATCAATGATACTATTGAATGTTTACGCCGAGTTTGGAATGTTTGAGATGTTTTCGGAAAAACGGGGGAAGTCCTCACTCTTGTCACGTGACATTGGGTGACACCGGACCCTTAAATCGAAAGAGAGTAGATTCATTAGGTCTGGGAACCAAACTATGGGAAGGCTAGCTATTTTAAGACGCCATGATGACGTATTCTTCTTTATTTGCACTCGATTAACAAATCAAATCTGTCCAACTCGTCACATGACTCTGACTGCATGTCAATGGTTGCTTTCCGCCATGCGGTCTGTCAATTTTCAGTCACGCTGAGAATTATGTGTACATGTATAAACAAATAAGCCACCGCTCACATCAGCTAGCTAACGTTTCATTTTAAAAGAACCATTCCTGGCATTCCCCCAACCCATAGTTACAATTGGTTGCTTGAGCATTTTTTCCTCAAATACAAGGCACCCACACAGAGTATAGGGTGTTTTCATTTTTTCCATTTCCCGAGCCACAATCCGATCTCGAAAAATCCCTGAGATGGATTAAGGCGTGTGGCCGGCAGTGCGCACAGCCCATAAACAGAATCAACACGAATGCGTACGGTATGTCTGCTCCAAGGTAAGGCATACATTTTTACAGCCATGTTTCTTGCTGTTTGCTGCTCACGATCCCATCCTTCAGAATCTGGTATAGGCCTATATTCTAAGAAACTGATCTTTGGTTTACCATTAGGCCATGAAATGTTCTGTTCTGGGCTTTGTGGACTTCCTTCGCATCACTGTCAGGTCAATGTAACACAACTCACTGCCTCATATGCATTGCGGAGATGTTTTGATCCACACAAACTTGTCAGACAGCCTGTTTTAATATCTTCCTTTCTCTTAATTACCCTCCCAGACTATGAGGCAGTCATTCATTTATGTCAGGCTTTAAGCCATGCAAGTACACCGAGATTGCTGTTGGGTAGATACCTCAAGTGCCAGAGCATCTTCTCGTGTAATTGATGTTAGAAGATTGCAGTCGGCGTGTCTGGTGCTTTAAGATTTGTTGAAGTAGATATGTTGTGTTTCCACATCTTGAAAGCTGAGGGACTCGGTATGTTATTTGCAACACCCCTGGAGTGGTCCGACTATAAATTATACCTTTATTACAGAACTTTATAATCAATAAATATTTAAATATTGTGCTAGAAATTTTCTAGAATTCATCATCTTCTACAATTCAGAAACTTAAGAGAAAGATATCTGGTGAACACACACACACTCAAAGAATCAAAATAGGGCAATTAGCACCAAGCAAACAGCAAACAGAACCGCGAACTGATCAGTGTTGATGCTGTTTAACGTGTTTGCTTAACCTTGTCTACTTTAAGTTTTAGTCAGGGATCTCAAATGCCTCAGGATGCACGCAAAGGAATAGGGTCTCTAGCCTTTTCTCAATAATCGGCAACATCACAGCCACCTCGTCCTTCGAACTCTATTTTATGAATATTCATGAAATAACTGTAGCCTCGCTCATTTGCTCTTCTGTTTATCTCTTCTCTCTCGAAGAATCGTAAATTTACCGTCTCTGGTCGTGCGCCAAGCTGTTTTCATCTTGGAAAAGGTGCTCTTGAAACATTACATTCGCTCAGTCTTCAAACTTGACCGGCTTTCGCGCGTTGCTATGCCAAGGTGGTCCGGGTTTAACCCATACATAGATCAATGATTATCAATGAATTCAACTTTTTAAGGCCTTCAGTCATTATCCATGAAGTAACTCATACGTATGGTATGATAATTGTCTTTCATAAAGATTTGTAAAGGATTACGTCACAACTAGGGGCCGTCCATAAAGTACGTGCGCACGAAATGCAGACCTTTCAGACCCCCTTCCCGTATGGCGTACGAAGTGGCTCCACCCCCGTAAGCATACGCATTCCACATATCTTTTGACTTCTCAGGTTATCTTGGGTTAGCATAATTAATGCCACAGTGCATGATACATGTACTGTAGTACTGTTATTCGCACGTCGCTTCCAAATTCTTAGATAAATAACAAAGTAATAACATTGTTTTAAATCGATATTTCTTTTGTAACAGCCCTGAAAGATATTTACTTGGCAGCTTAAAAAGATGTTGAAAAATTAAAAAAAAAAAAAGAATATATATAGGAATATATAGGAAAAAGCTGTCTGTTTTTGTATCATGAGTTATGTTGCAGTTGACTATAATGATGGGCATTGGCAAAGGAGTGTAAAATTGGGTTGGACCGTGGAAGATACTGTTTGACTAGTTTTACGACGCAAAACAAGCTGATTCTGGTATTTATAAGTAATTACAAGGAATTACCTACCTCGGGTCGATCATGGGTTCAAGATCCTGCCGGACTGGCCTAATGAAGTTCTTGTCAGCAAAAGTTACATTAGACTTTAGAATCTTTAGTATTTTTGATTATTACCTTAGGTTCATTTCTACAAAAATTGTAAACTCTTTAACTTGTTTCGTTCCCTAGTTTTTATTGTCTGAAGACTACATAAAATACTTTCGTAAATTTAAATCTGCGTTCGAGTGCAGTTACACTGGTAGTGAGATATTTTAGACTTTTGTGAGAGGTCATTTTTTGCTCGATATTTCTCTTACAGGTCAATATCTCAATTTCTACAGATTAATATATATTGGGCAATAATGCCAAAGCCCTTTTCAAAGGGAATTTTCTTAAGAAGTAGATGAACGAAAACTTTTTTCGAATTGTAACATATTTGCGCTTTATTTCTACCCGGGACCTTCCAAGGGCTACAGCAGTCCGTCACCAGTTCGCCCTGGTCTTTCCAAGATGGCCACCGATTTTCAGTTCAGCTTCCTCTGGTCTTTTCCACGTCAAAAAACCACGTAAAAAAACATGTTGCACATTTTTTCTCAACAATAAGGGGTTTTTCAATTTGTTCATATTACAAAAATAGAAACTCCTTTCAGCTATGAAACGTTTTCAAGATATCAAGAGATCAATGGCCGTGCTCAAAATAATGTAATCTCACGAGCGTGTACGTGTAGCACAGGCACGTACGTACGTGCAATAAATTTAACCCATTTATATTGGATGAATAAAAAACCCCATATCTACGGTTAAACCATAAAGATTATGAAGTTACTCATACTTATGATAGCCGCAGACCTTAGTTTTTTTTAACCTTTGTTGAAGTATTTCGCCTCTACTCCGAGGCCCCTTCTGTAGCTCATCCTTCGATGACGCAGCTTTGTGTCTTTTTTGTGTCTGCTGGCATGCGTAAGAATTGTGAACTGGTAACGTACGCGCAGACGGTTTGGACGAGCAGACTAAAGGTTACAATTGAATGAGGGAACACCCTACGAACTTACCGTCCAACCAGAGGGTCTTTATGCTCAACTGGTTACAGAAGAGATCGAAGCCAAGATGAAGTATGTAAGAGTCAAGATAAAAGAGGAAATTGAGCTACAGTTAATGGAAAGTAAAGGAGCAGAGGGTATCGAAGGTGAGACAAGAAAGGGCTAAGAAGTCTTCGGAAGAAAATACAAGATGGGGGAGGTTATCATAAACAGGACTCATAAGTCTGGCTGTCTGTCTATTGACACGAAGGGAAACTACCAGCATGGTATGAAAGAACACCTTGACAAGATGGTCGAAATAACATTGGACGACTCTGTGAACGTTGAAAAGAAACTTAATGGCATGACGGCGACTTGGAGCTTCGTAGTGAATACTACCGGAAAGGTACGACGGAATCTTCTAGCAGAGAATAATGATGCAAAGGAAGAGTACAGAGGGCCACCACTGAGACACCAATGAGGTCACATCCTGCAATAAACGTGTTAACTACTTCCTGTAAGTCACGGTTCATCAGACCGCGAGTGATGGATCTGAGACGGTCTGCGAAAGCACTAACGACTTACGATCGAAGATCAGAAAGTTGAATGGGGAAGAGGACTTATTACCAGACTGTGTAGTATGCAGCATGGATGTGAAGTCATGGTACCCAACAATCGACGTGGAGGTCGCCACCGATGTATGATTCGACATGGTTGTGAGAAGTCACATGCTTTTTGAGAACATCAATCAAGACGAACTGGGTCTTTTCCAGATGTTAGCCAGAGAGGAGCCGGACGGAGAATAAATACGAACACACCTGCAAAGACTTTGTCCGAACACAGTAAATAAGAAGGGTAGAGAGGAGGGAACACCGCCAATACCAACGAAGATGTTAGATGGAGAGGAGGGACCATATCAAAGAGGTACCTGAGGAGGCCCGAGTGAAGGAAATGATGGTGATGGCCTTTAAATGCAGCATAAAGACAACACTCAAGAACCACTTATGCAAGTTCGAAGACATAATTTTCAGACAGAAAAAGGAGGGGCCATGGGAATGACACTTGCGGGGGATTTAGCACAACTATTTATGTTATGGTGGGAGGAGTAATTCAAGGCCCAACTGGAAAGAAGGAGTGAAATGCCTATTATATGCCAGGTATGTGGATGAGATGTTCGGCGCAGTGTGGAAAGAGGGGCACGAGAGAAATCAGACAGCTGAGGAAGTCATAGGGAGGGTCAGTAGTATCGCCAACAGCATACACAACAGCATAAAAATCACCTATGACTACCCCGAGAGAACTACGACGGCAGAATGCCCGTGCTGGATCTCAAGGTGCAGACTGGATGAAACAATACAAGCAAAACTGCCCTACTCCATACAACACTACTCAAAGCTGGTGGCAAGTAGTAAACAAGGAGGGCGCGATCTCGGCGCGGATGACACTGAGAAGCCATACTGGTAGCAGATCTCACAAGAATCACGAGGAATGTATCCGTTGAGCTCACAAACGACGACGAATGCAAGAAACATACGAAAGATTTTGTTGATAGAGAATGGAAATATAGAATGGATAGAATAACGGTGTACATGTACAGAAAGGTCAGTTAGCGGTTCCAAAGGATGTTGAATGAGGACAAGGACGAAACAACACCACTGTATAGACCGAAGAAATGCTAGAGACAGGAACGCCTAGCGAGAAGAAACACACATGGTTTAAAAACAACGGTAGTGAGACATGGATGTTTGTTGACTCCACCCCTAGAATTGGCAAAGAAAATCACTCGGGTGTTCAGGAAGACCGGCCTAAAAGTAAAAGTGATCGAGGAACGTGGTGCCACTATGAAAGAACTTCTGGTAAACACGGACCCCTTCAAGTCACTGCAACAATGTGAAGATGGGTGCATAATAATTATGCAAGCAGAACGGACCAGGTGCTTGCAAAGTGAGGGAGGTTGTATACAAAGTGGAATGCACGGAATGCCAAGGAAAAGAGGAATATTGGAGAGACATCTCGGAGCGTTCGAGAAAGAATAGACGAACATATGAAATACGAAAGACAAAAGGAAGGAATGCAGGTGGAGCACATGAGGGCTGAACACGTGGGAGAAAAGAAGGACATCGGTATCAGCATTATGAGTCAGTACCCAGGATATCTCATAGAGAGACAAGTCGCGGAAGCTGTCCTCATCCGCTCCAAGCAGGAACAAAAGAGGGCGTGTTTAGAAATGAAATTTACAGCCCTTTAGTGCTCACGCACTGCATAGCTATAGGTGCGCAAGTTTACGCGCGTTTGACGCGGAGCACACTGAGTACGCGCAACGATTTTAGTCTAGAATGTTTGTTCTTTGCGTGCACGCCGAACGCGTGCCAGAACCCGGTTGGAAAACTTAGTACCATCTGTCTTTCTTTCGCCGGTGAGGGTGCACTACAGCTCAGGGCGGGTAAGAGATCTCAGACCCGGATACGCGGACTAAACCGCAAAGACGAATGGTGTATAGCTCGCACGACTCATCCAAACCGTCTACGCGTACATTGCCAGGACGCACTAGTTACGCACGATGACCCGCGCACACGACAGCAGAGGAATACAAAGCTGCGTCATCGAAGCATTCACAGCCACTAAGGAGGCCTCGGAAGAGAGGTGAAATATTTGAACAAAGGTAAAAAAGATAAAACCCAGAGAGCTACATAAAAATCAAGGCGCTGACTCATGTACAAAGTGACGCCTGCTGGGAGAATCCATGTTTGTGCACAAACCTAAGGAAAACACGAGATTTCGTACGGCTTTTGTACGGCTATTTGTATATCTGCGTCTGTATTCTAAAACGACATGTCAACAAAGCCGATACGCAAACGACCTGAACACACAATCAGTAAATGCGCGTTTCATTTTGCTCTGCGCCAAACAACACATAAGCGTGCACGTATACGCTGCACATGAATTTTGCCGTGATGTTTTTTTTAATCGCGTTTTATCTGCACCCGATGCGCACAACAGCCACCTCTCCACAGCCGTCACCTCAATCAACGCTGACTGAATTAAGGGAATTATTTTTTTCAAATTTAGTTTAACTCATTCATCTAAAGACAGTCATCGAAAGACATGCACACAAAATCGAACAACCTTGCTCGAATGTTAGGGAAACATTCGATTTAAACTTATCAGCTATAGATGTAAATAAACATGCGCCATTGCTTTGTACGTGTGCGCCTTATTCAAAAGACGCACTGACATTCGCGTATGTTGTACTTGCGCGTTGCATTTAGAATACATAATTTGATATCCATCCCATCTGATTATACAAGCACGCACATGGATTCAAAATGTCTGCGCCCACAAAGGCGTCAAATTTTCTCCAAGCGGAGAATGAGAATTCAGCGCTCTACTTTTTATATAAAGCTCTATGGTTTAACCATAGACATAGTTTGTTTGATTATTTTAACAGGCAACGTAGTATTCGCGCGCGTACGCGACGCCTGCGACACGTACACGGTCGTGAGACTTGCAGTTTTTCAGCTGATGTATGGCACTAGCACGCCGCAGTACTTTTGACTTGATGCGCGTATACGCGCAGCGCGTTCGTCAATTATAATGGGCCTCAAGTTTTCCTTGTAGGAATCCATCTTTTTCGCCGAAAAAAGTATTCTGAAAATGTTTCACAGCTGAGCAGATTTCTATTTTTGTAATATAAACCAATTGAAAACTCCCTCGTATTATTGAGAAAAACCTGCTACGTGGGTTTTACGTGGAAAAGACAACAGGAAGTTGAATTGAATATCAGCGGCCATCTTGGAAAGACCAGGGCGAACTGGTGACAGACTGCTGTAACCCTTGGAGGGGCCTGGGTAGAAATAAAGCACAAATATGTTAGAATTTGAAAATAGTTTTCGTTCATTCACTTCTTGAGAAAATTACCTCCGGAAAGGGCTTTGGAATTATTGTCCAATATATATTAATCTGTAGAAATTGAGATATTGACCTGGAAGAGAAATATCGAGCAAAAATGACCTCTCACAAAAGTCTAAAATATCTCACTACCAGTGTAACTGTACTCGAACGCAGATTTAAATTTACGAAAGTATTTTACGTAGTCTTCAGGTAATAAAAATTAGAGAACGAAACAGGTTTAAGAGTTTACAATTTTTGTGGAAGTGAATCTAAATTAAAAATCAAAAATACTAAAGATTCTAAAGTCTAATGTAACTTTTGCTGAGTGAAAAGAACTTCATTAGGCCAGTCCAGCAGAATCTTGAACCCATGGACTGTATTACAGGTCATTCTTGGCGATGTTATATTCTCCTTCTCATGTTCTGCACTGAAAATAAATGTGCACGAAGAAGAAACGATAAAGGCGGCAGTGAACAGTCGTTGATAAAACTCATTTTTACCCATCACCCAGTGACTCTTTCATTACACGAGCCGTGTGAGAGGTTTTGGACGCTAGCCGCGTGACCTTTTATTTACTTTAGGCTCTATTGTGACGTATTCCTTCGGAAAATTTTGAAAAGCAATTGTTTTCCTCATTTTTTTAAGCACACCTGCTCGCAATAGACCTTTTCCAGAATAACGTCACACTTTACTTACAATGTGCGTTTTGTGAGGTTGATTTGATCTATAAAGCCCACGCAGGAAAGCGAACGTGCAAACAGAAAGTGAAGCCATGATTTTTTTTTCAGATCTATTCACATGTCAATGGTGCGTGCATGTATACGCAAACATATTTTCAAAATAAAGAGTCTTTAAAAAAAGCTTATTAAAGGGATGAAATGACCTCCAAATATCTTTTCTGAAAGAGCAAGTGGCACCATGTTGAATGAAAATGATTGGTCAATACGAAATTCATTTTGAGTGGCCACAAATAATGCGGAAACGGTTTCACCCCAACAGGGCCATATCCCTCTATGCTAGTACGATTTTTACACACTCTCTGGCCTGGAGAGTTATGTAGATACTTTCCTTCCACAGACGTGTGCACAAATTGTATTGCTTGTTTGTACAATTGTCGTACAATTCCCAGATACATGAACCGGACGACCTTTTGATCCTTTCCTACGCAGTACACATAGGCCCATACGCAATGCACAGCTAACCCGCGGTTACTGGATTTACTTTACCTCGAGGGGTTCCAGCCGAATAAGTTGCCATAGACGACGACTGTCAACAGAATTAAAAACCTGGGGAAAGAACATTAATTTCTTTTCCTCAATTAAGGAGAGGTTGCCACGGAGAGGCCCCAACTCGCAGTGCATTGTTGAGAAACGATCGAACGAACGGAGCGGTTCGCCAGCTGCCCTGCTTACGGAGAACTTGAATTGTTCCCATCGAAAGTGTTATTGAGTGTAGGGGTTAATTAATCCATATAGTGGCTATTTTGTGAGGCAAAGAATGCCCCGATCAATCAAATGATTTCCTCAAGCTGTCGACTGTCATTCGCTTAAATGCAGCTCCGTTTTTGCCGACCGTAAAATTGAAAACTGGCTTCTCTGTGGCAACCTCTTGATGGTCCTGCTCTCTTGTTAATGAATCGTGTTGATTTACAACTGTCTAATTTTGTCTCTTAGAAATATTTCTACAATTTTGTTTAGGAAAGCACATTGGTGTTTTGATCGTTTGCAAGCTTTTTCAAAAGCTTGGAACAGCTGGTACCCACTCATTGAAAACGTTTGGGTTACAAGCCTTTCAAAGAATCTTCAAAATGCACGGCAGTATAGAAGCCCTTAACAATTTTCACAAATACGGCCTTTATTTTCACATGGGATGTCAAAACGAGTTATGCATCATACAAAAAGCTCAGCTTGATCCCCCTGATGCTGACGGATACAAACAACATCACTGACTCATTTAGATGAAGCAAAACTCAATTTATGGTAAATTCCATTCGTAGTGTATCGTTTTCTTTGTGATCAACAGGTTTAAAACCCTGCAGCCATTCGTGGTGCTCTTTCTAAAAAGACCTCTCAAAACCGAAATCACCAAGGGAATAAGCCAACATATATAGACCTATGCCACGAACGAGCCAACGAACACCCGAATTCCGTTTCAGTCACTGGCGTGGGAGGATAGTAAAAACAAAACTATTTAGAATCCTTTCAAGCCTGGCAGGTGATAAAACTCACAGGCAATGTATCACTTTGTGCAAATTTATCATCAAATGAACTCAAACAAAAGGTATTCAACCTTTCATTTTATTATTAATCAGTCGTAGTCATATAGGCCGTATTAGATATTTCTATTTGCAGCCTTGGTACAGCTTCATGATGACAGTGAATGATTGGAATTGACGCATGAAGCGTGAGATAGCTCTTTGTCCCCTTTACAATTCGAGAAGCCAATTTAAAAAAAAGGATAGAAAAGAACAAATAATGCGCGGCTGTAATTGCCTTTCGACTTCTTTCAAATGGGCAAATATATTTGATTGAATTATCTGAAACGAGCAGTAATTGCTAATTACACTAGCCAAGAAATAAAAGTCTGTTATTGTGGAGTGCATGTCTAGGCTCGTCTGCTGGGCCGTGCCTTATCTAAGGGTTTTGCTGGTATGGAATCTAGACATGTGCATTCGTTTATAAAAAATCTACGCCCTTTTCCTCCTCAAAACTGTTTGCTTTGTAAAATAATTACAGTAGCTGGATTCAGTGATATATACATGTAGCTCTATCTGTTGGAAACCGACGACGTACATAAAAATGATGGTGAAAATGAACAAACATTGTGTCATCAGTTCTGGCGCCAATTCCTTTCATCACAAATGATGCCCAGTCACAGATAATTTTCAAAGTAAAGGAAAAAAAACGGAGGAAGGACTCTGAAACATTTCAAATTTCCCATGATAAAGTGTTAAAGTCTTGACATTTGCCACGCATTGTCATGGGAACGTTCCAGGAAACGTTCGATTCCTGCCAAATGACGCCAGTGGAAATAAACAATTGGAGTGTACATTCTACAGACACGATACCAGGGTACACCAAAAAAAACTTGCACCTTGCTTCACAAAACGTGCCTTCACGGCCCATTTGTCGTCGCAAAGTGTCATTTGCTAAGGCTAATGACTAAGAGGCTAATGTATAATCGGGCACAGTGTTCCTCTGTGAAGGGAGCACGTAGAAGGTAACGACGGTCGAACGATGACTACCCACCACCAAGGAAACTTTCGCCACTCTTGTTAAGTTGACAAGCTGAGCTGTACGCCAAACAGGCAACGACGCAAGCACCTTTAATCCGGCAGTTCTTCGTCCAAGGGAACCTCGGTATACGCACTGCGAGCCCAGAGAACAATTGAACTTTAAAATGTTGAACACCACACTTACCTTATAGATCGTTCTCGCTAACCGGTGTTTACTCCCTTCGTCGAACCAGGATCTGTACGTTTCCTCGTGGTATCGAGTCCACATCTACCAATTGTGCGCTTTATTTAGCCTCAGCGTGTAAATGCCGGACGACTTATGACGCTTACTTTTGTTCAGGCGCTTCATCTGAGAGTGCGCAAATCTTTACTTAGAAAGTCAACAAATGGCCTCTGCAGTTGTATTGGTTCCACTTCATTGGCCAAAGCGTACAATAAATAGAGCCCGTAAGCATTCAAAGAATTTTACAGTGACTATAACAGTTCGCTTCGTGATCAGCCACCAAAACAGGTGAAATTCTGCCAGGCCCAAATGAGTAGGGACTGAAAGTACAGGGTCCGGTAATGAGCTTCCAAAACCTTCACGCGGTCCACCTGTTGGAATTTTACTACGTTTGATGATTTTTGAAGAATGATTCCTAACTGAAACCAGCCTCAGAAATACGTGTATTATTGTCGGAATTTTACATATGTGTTCCTCAAGTGATATTTTAGAAAAGTCACTTAGAGATGGACCAGTCAGCAACAGTTAAAACCTTAGAATTGTTTGTAAACGCATATAATTCCTTTAAGTTAACTTTAAAATTTCATTATAAATTTTGATATGTTTGAATTACTTTAGTCTGTTTTCATTTTAGCTGCAACCCTGAGAAACAATAAATTATTTCATGAAAATGTTCAATACTTTGTATCACTGCGAATAAACGAATAAATAACTTTGCCCCGGAATATTTGGTTCTGGATCTGCCCTTGATTCCAATTCCAATGCTCCAAACAGAATAGTACAATTTTGCGCATTGTCATATCCTTGGGCACTGCTCTTGTCTACGGATTTTGATGACGAGTCAGCCATATTAGATTGAAAGTGGGGTTAATGTATCATTTTTAGGAACCTGCGAGTAAAACTCAGTTATGAAAAAAGTTCATGACAAATCAGTGCCACATTATAATTCTAGGTTAAAATGTGTGATTAATGATATCTGAGTGTCTTAAGCAACATGAGGCTTGGACTTCTTCCTATTTTAACACATTACATTGAAGAAGATGTTCACTGAACTAAATCGAAAACTGCTTACCCGTGAAAAAGATCTATGACTGACACTGTTGGGAAGACTGATCATCTTCTGTCAACGGACAGCTCACATTTGCCGCCAAAATGCCGCTTTACTCAGGAAGACCCATGAGAAACGGAAAGGTCGAAGTATGTATAGTGTCAGTGCCTAGCTCTCGTAATGTGCCTGCTTCAAGTAAACAAACTCAATGCGCCTTTTCATTTTGTGTGTTTGTGGTTGTTCCCTCCGGTATGTGCATTCGTTTACCATTCTGTTTCATCAGTCCGCTATATTTAAATTGAATGAACACATGCGCAAAAGGACCATCACGCGACATGTTGGGAAAACGCGTTTACAGATGGAAAGGCGCGTTTACAGTATATTGTTGATGATCTGGAGCGATATCCACGTACCTTGATGTTTTAAGCAAACTAATTGAGTTTTCATTGCTGAAACTGGTCTTCGGAGTTTGCGCTCTCCTTGCAGGGCGGATGTGGGAATTTTTCCAGGAGGGAGGTGTTGTACACGTCCAGTACTGCATTGCTTTTTTTACGGACGTCCAAAATAACCCTCACAATATGCCTCTTTTGAAAAAAAAAAGGACTATAATAACCGTTATTTTTTAAAGGTCTATAATCTCGTTTTCTTTTTTGTCTGAGAACAGTAGTAGGAAGAAATGTAGCTGAAGTGCGTGTACCTTGATTCTACTTCATTGAGCTGCAGGACTTTTTTGTGTGTGGTGTTAGTATTTTTATTTTCAAATTGAGGCCATGCCCCCCGAGTTTTCAACAACCATTACTGTTTCAATTGTTCAAGGAAAAAAATCACAGAGACGAGTTTGAACGTTGCATTGGTATAGTTGATCGTAGTTTGTAGCTCGGTTTCAAAAGAATGAAAGGCAGCTGCTTCTGCGGGCGTGCGTGGAATTTGGAGCCATATATGTATATAGCCAAGTATTCGGACATAATTTGGCAATACACGCATAACGGTCGACTGCATGATGTGGACAGAGGCTGAAGCAAAAATTCCGCCTCGCAAAAATTTCGTTTTGGTTGACTTTGTTGTCTATTCACCTCATTTTTCCCAAGGCAAAAGCCAAATAAGTATTACCTTAATCCAGGTGGTTTCCGACAAAGCAGCGGGCGGGGACGCCAAACATGATTTGTTTTTTTTTTCATTTCGCATTATGCAAGTTCACCAAAGAAGACCCCCCGTTTATTACTGTGCCAGTTTTGGCACAGAAGAAAAGATGTCAGGCCGAGTATGGCAGCTTAGCGGTTGCAGAAAGCTTCGGCATGCATTACCCATGCGGCCTTCATGACATGCAATGACTTAAGCACCAGGTCTATCTACACAGTGGTAACTCGTAAAAATACATCGTCCAAAGACAATTTATCGAGTCAAATTTTCTGTGACAACGGCAGGCAGCGAAGGCGGTAGTCTTGGAGACCTTCCGTTACTAACGCGCAACCTACGCCGGCCTGTCGTACCAAAACGAGGACAAGAACCTATTTGTGATACAATTAAAGTGCGGTCATTGACACCGAATAAACCCACAAGGAGAGACGGACATGCAGAATGTAGAAAAAAGGGAACTTTATTTTACAAAGGGTCTACATCCAACAACTGGGACGCACACAGTCTGACAAGGAGCAGTTATCCCGTCAGCACGATTCGTACAAACAATTTATGAAGGTCCAAGGAATCAAGATAACCAGTCTGCGCGAGAACCAAAATACAGTACCCTGGCGTCATGGTTCGTCTCTGTCTTTGTACAAGGATGGGCGTCTTCTGACCAAATGGTGCTCAAAAAGTTCGATCAGAATAAGAAAAAAAACCCCCTAAAAACAAAACGCGTAATTAAAATGAAAAAAACAAAAAACATTTCTCAAGGTTAAAGGCTGTAAATCCTTACATCCATACCAACAACCACGCCCTCTGTGTCCTCTACATTTTCGATTCTGGGAAAGTTTCAAACTACATCGCTAATATACGGTAGATAGTTTCGGTCAATTTAGCAAATGAGCAGCAAATTTAACCCCTGCGCTTTTCCATTTCGCACAAATTCGAATGCTTCTGAAAACGATCATTCGATTTCGCTAAATGACAGAGCAAAAGTGCTAATGCACCAAAAATAGCCATCCAATTTAAGAGAGAAAAAAGTATATCACAAGAGACCTTTTTCAAGGCGTATGTTTACTCATACAAACTTATAAACGAGCAGGCATCTCCGTAGTTTAGACAATGAAAAAATAAGCATCCAGTGAAAGCGTTTATGCCTTTACCATTAAGTGAATGCAGTAGTGTAAACGCAATGCCCAAACATACATAGGCCCTATGCCAGAATGTCTGATTGATGGATGAAAAGCTGGTTTAAAAACAATAGTCACCCAAACAATAACATAAAGGTCTCACAAACGAGAAGACAACCACAGATTAGGTCTTGGTCGCTCAAACAACTGAATCTCTCCCGCCTCAACCCTCCTATGCTAAGATACATTCTTGACACAGTTGTCACATCAGTCAATATCAGTCAAATTTCCCATATGTGTCTGTGCACTGGGGGAAATCAAGTCGAAGGCATTTTTGACTGTTTTTGACGGTTAAAACAGAAGGAGGGTTTTAAAGAAAAGAAGACAGTGATCAGTAGGCCTATATGACTATGGGAAACACCAAAAGCAAAAACAAAACAGAAAAGTCTGACTGACTTTAAGTGAAGATAAACGATGGTTCGAGAAATTGATGTTCACATTTCTTGATCGTGCTTATTTGAATTCTCGTTTAGCAAAACTGATTGCCTCTTTACGAAACTAGAAACAAATAAATCAGGAAACTATCTCTTGTCGAACCAGCTTTGATAACTTAAAAGAACGACGATATGCCAAGTTCAACACTCTGCTAAAGGAATCAGAGTGTCTGGAAATAAAATTGAATGCCTGAATACTTTTTTCTTTTCGAAATACAGTAAAAACTGGAGAGGCGAAATTGCTTCGAATCAGAAGCACGAAAATTAAACTCACTGCTCATTTGCTGGTTTTGTAAACCTAAAAGTTATGTAGGTTGGCATCAACACGAAATACAAGGCTCCGTTCGCTCTTGACCGGCGCTATGAAATTGGTTTAGAGCCCCAGGCAATAGGCCTATAGTACGGCCAACGAAGCACTGTGCTTGCGGAGTATCCTACCCAACCTTGCCCGAGGACGCTAATCCCAAAGTATGGCCTGTTAATTCGGCCATCGGAACAGTTTCCAGGGATAGGGTAAAGGGTTAAAACTGTAAGACTCTGCCAGTGATACAAATGAGGGGAAGACTGCGTGTTTTCGGCAGGTTCTACCACTGAGCATCGAAGTTGACTCGCAATGTACGATCTTATTGAAAGTGGCCGTACTAAGGAGCTGTGATGTAGCTAAAAAGAAAAGTTGGAATATAATAGACTGCAAATCCACAGTATTCTGGTTTTCCTGCAGGCCAGAATGGTAATCGACTCTGAAAACGTTACTGACAAAGACAAAAAATTGGAAGTAGAAAACAAAGTGCAAAGCAACAAATTAAGAACTTTTGAACAAGCTGTTCAATGACAAATGATCCTTTTCTGCGTACGCATCAATGCCATCAAAGATACTACAGAGTCAATATAAGTGTTCATCAAGTGTTGCAGCAACACGGTCGTGAATCGTAAATACAAGATGGCATTTTACTCTGAAAAAATCTGTAGTGAAAAACCAAGACAAGATGAAAAGAGGAGACTACTTAAAAGGTGGCTGGTCCCTAAATCTGCAGTGTTGAGTTGGAGCTGTTTTTAGGGGGAGAAACAGAAATATCGCTTTGCCAAATCCAAAGACACAGATCTAAAAAGCGACCAAAGCTAAACACAATATGTCCACGCCTGTTTTTACATCTACACCTGCCATAAATTTGCATGGAAGATGACGCTAAACTGTACAGTCGCCTTGGGCCGAGATCACCTCCACGCCTGCTAACTTTCTTTAGCAGAGAAATACTGCTCATGATATGCTAAGCCAAAATATGTTGACTAATAAGCATAAACAACATGATGCAAGTAAGATGTCAGTGAGGACAGACAATTCGTGTGTGCTTGGCAGTTGTAGACAAAGTTTCCTTACAAATAATTTCCAATTATTGGAACCTCACTTGAAGTGATAACAATCTCTCCAAAAGGGAGAGTACAACACACTTTTGACGAACTCCAACAAGCATCAACATAACCCCTGAGGTGCATTTTGGGTGGTCATAACTACGTGGATCAGTTGTTCCTCTTTGGTGAAACCATACACAGCACCATCACATTCCATTCTTGCCCAAGTAAGCCTGAGAGACCAATTCACCAACAGGCACTGATTGCTCCAATTCTCTGCCATAAACCACCAAAACACAGCTCTGGTTCGTAAGCCATCAGAACACAACTTTTTTTGTCAAAACTCCTTGACCCTGTGGTCAACACTGAAGTGTAAAATAATTTACAGAATCAATGTCTATCAGTACAACTGAAGGACTGAGGAACCACCAGAAAGATTGAAATACTTCTTACACAAGTCCTATACCTTTATGACAAACGTACCAGTTCTCACATAATTCAACGGGTTGAGACTTGAGGAAAATGAAGTGGACAGTTACTCAATTTCTACCGAATTGTCTTCTCTGACAGCTTGAATTAATGCTTAAGCAGTGATCTCAAATGCTACATGTAGCGTTAAAAAGAGGAATACTTATGGGTTTGCAAGTGATGAAAGCCCTGAATATATCTAATGATGCCTTAGGGTATTGTGATCACAAAAACAGAGAACCTACTTTGGTTGTGTGCCATTTAAAATTATGCAAACGGACACCGCAGACATGGATCATATCATAGTTCCTGGAAACCCAAAGACCTCTGACTGTGGTTCCATTATAGGCTTGGGAAGCAAACTCTGCCCCAGCTCTGCCAAGATGAATGCACTGAAGGCAGATCAGTTGAATCTGTTTTGACAAAAATTCTCAGACATGACAGAATTAATGTGACTTGGTATCTGGAGAAATGCGAGATGATGGCTAATGTTAGTTGTCGGTCGGCTTTGTCAGGACTGAGACAGATGCTCAGGGTCGAGCATACGTGACCCAACATTCTTTGTGCTTAAATGGCGAGCACATTCTTTGGGCTTGGCAGTCGAGGGTCCTGTATCCTCAAGATTAAGTGAGATAATGGTGTGAGAGTTAAGTCAGGCTTTGTTAAGGTCGGGCTGCCCTCATTCCATTACCGATGATGCGGCCCTGCGGCATGGTGTAAGGGTGGTGATTCAGCATCTGTCGCACAGGCAGAGGCGCGGACATGCGTGGGGCCTGGACGTACTGGATAAGCGTCTGCATAGGCTGGGTGTTGGCAGGGGCCAGCGATGGCGCATGACCTGCTGCTGCTGCTGAAGAGTCTGGCGCAGCGGCTGTGGCTGCTGCTGTTGGAGGTTGGTAGGCTGGTTGAGCTGGGACAAGTGGACTGGCTGGCGGTTTGGGGTTTGGTCATTGGCTGCTGGATGGTGGGCTGGACCATTTGAATGGATCTGCATCGGTACAGGTTGGGATGGCTATGGGAATGAGGGTATGGACAAAACAGATGGAGAAGAGCATAGAAAAAGGATGAGATTTGAAGTGTCGCTTGTTTTTTTGGGGGGGGGGGTTAGTAACAGTTATGGTAGGCTAAATCACATAAGAGGTTGCAAAACATAAAAATCAAGCGCTTGTGTAAGGCATGCCATGCATGCAAGACACAAAATAAAATGATAAAAAAACAACTACAAAGTAATCAATTAAGAACACAAAATAGAAGTACAAAGTACATGTAGCTATTGACATACATAAGTTATAAAGTGTACATGTACATGTACATGTATGTTGAAGTAACTGTGGAAGTTTTCAAAGGGTTTGAATGGAGATGTCAAGACTCGGTGGGTGAAACTATTAAGAGATTTCAGTCAGTTTGAGCCATCTTCTTCTGCCAAAGACAAGAGAGAACGGTTCCTCTACAACAGAAGACAATAGCAAACTGATCGGAACATTGGGTTCTCGTCGCTTCTTAAACTTTCTTTCCACTCAGTGACTTATACATCTTTCAGAAATATTTCTATGCCTGCAAGAACTTTAACAAACACGGGCACACGATGGCCTAGAACAGGCTCTGGTGACTTGTGACTCAACTTCACAGAGTGGGTCACTTCTACATGTGCATTCCAAAAAATGAGTTCTGGACATGATATCAAAATATGAATTTAAAATGAGTGGGGAAAATGCAATTAGAGTAGGCCCATCTATGGTTGGCAACAAACAGTGAAGTTCCCTAAGATTTGTAATACAAAAAGAACCGAACTGTTACAATAAATCAGTTCAACGAGTCAGAGCTGGGTCTCTTTGCTCTCTTGGTAAACACACTGAATTCAAACTACCGATGAGATGGGTGAATAGAGCTTATCATGTCATAAACATGACCTGCTCTGCAAACATGAATATTGAGTCACCAGAGCCACTTTTGAGTTTCACTTTACATTAGACTGAGGAATTTGAGCCCTTTCTTTTGATGTGTCACTCTGCTTCGCATGATGAAAAAGGATGTTGTGTAGATGTAAAAATGTTGAGGCTGAAATACTGTGCAAGATTCTTTCAAAGGCATTTAACTCAAAAGTGGCTCTGGCGACATGTGATTCATTTTTGTAGAGCGGGTCACAAATATTCCCTGTTAACCCTAACTGTGAAATGAAACCAAACCAAAGCAAACGGTAAAACCAAACAGCCAGAGACTTCATGATGCGTTAGGTACACTAAGAAAAAAACCACAGAGCACTTACATGTACGTACACAGTAACAGAAATGTTAATATGTTACTGGGGGACAAATCATGTCTTGCACTGGAAATTTAAGAAAAGTAAACTTGATGGGAAAAGTCAAAAAAAAAAAAAAGAAGAAGTGGGAACCTCTTCACCATACACCACATGTAAAAATAATGTCCACTTTATGAAATTCAAGACAAAGCAGTAAAAATGCTCAGCCATGTTAGGAGCAAATTCTTTGATACAAAACAAAAACCCTCTCCAAAGCTTCTTCAAAACAAAGCAGAAACCAAATGCTGTAAAGTGGGTTCAGTAGTAACATGCTTAATCTGGGAAAGTCTAAGATAAATTATGCTGACAAAGGGAGAAACAACTCTGAAAAATAAGTGTTGACGGTTCCAATTTCTATGGCAATTTGTCTTTCCATTGGACGTTGGGTTTTCTGGATTGGAGTTGAATTCCAGTGGGTCACAACTCAATCCAAAGTCACAATACAACTTTTGTCTTGGTGAGAGTTCATTTAAATCGACTGTGATACAGAGTGGACAACTTGGAAGTCAATGCAGTGGTCAATGTAATTATCTCTGGCTCACACAATACAAGAATATCTGTATAAATAATGAATAAACTAATGCCCTTATGTACGGATGTGGGGGACTTTGTGGCTGGATTGGAGGTTTCTTTGGAGATGATCTGCCACTGCTGGCTGTCACGGCTTCTGTGGAATGATTTCAAGAAAATCTGTGGCAACAGAAGATTACCTCCAAGAAATCCATGCACTTACGTATAATCTGCCACAGCATCCGGATGATTTTTTAAAAGCAGCCTGGGGCTATCACAGTTCAGAGAATACATCTCACAGATTTTTGGACTGAACCGAATTCTTTACATGAACTGAATGGAGAAATTCAGTGTTGGACTTCCATCAACACACTTCCATCGACACTCCCAGATCCCCTCCACACCACTTGTAGGTTAACTCTGAGGTACATTTCTGCTAATTGCTGGGACAGCAATACTAGCATGCATGACCTCAATAACTCTGCCGTCTTGATCTTACTAAGTGATTCTCAGCTGTGTTCAAACAAGCCAGGCATTCATCCTTCTTCAATCGAATATACCCCTTTTAGAACCCATAAATGCCGGCATGAAATGCAACTTGACGATCGGAAAAAGAAACTAATTAGAAACCTTGGTTCAACCGAATGGCCTCTACGCCCCGTCGTTTTTTTTAATTTCTTAATTAATAAAAAAATTTACGGCCATAAATTTGCCGTCAACTCCCATTTTTGCCTACCTCTGTTCATGCTGAACAGCCTAGTTTAGTCGGGGCATGGAGCTATCAAACACAAGGAGTCAGCACATACAGAGATCAGACGGGTCAATGATGGCCACCGCAAGCCCTGCACATGCAGGAAGGACAAAATAAATTCCACGCCGCTTGCGCGTATGTGGACTACAAGGAATGCTCAGAGTTGCATTTGCAAAGGATCATGGGTACCACACAAGCGTGTCTGTAAAACTTCCGCATGTTCAACATGGCTGCCTTGAGACGGAAACCATTGTCATCGGAGACTTAAATTTCGATAATTTTAGTGATTGTTCTGATATTCCAATGACAATGAAAGTCTGGTTACGTCTTTACATCCCCAAAATGTCTCTCTTAACAATAAACAGAAATACTAAAACAAAAACTAAAACAACTTCTCCAAAAAATGTGCACAAGAAAACTGAGCGAATGTAGCTAGTCCAGAGGAAAATTAAAAAAAAAGAAAAAAGGAAGAGTCCCTGTTCTTTCTGTCATTGTCCACAACTGTCTCAGCGTGAAACCTCACCATGTTGTCAAATGCATTTCTGTGGCTTGTTTCCACCTTCTTTTAACCGTAGGAACCACTAGGAGGGCGACTTATGATATAAATATTGCAGTCAACATTTTGGGTATTTGTTCTCTACCGTCGAAAATGCAAAATGTCATAACTAGTTTTAAAAATGTCCAACTTTTGCCAAATAACCCACAGCTGATTTGGAATTTTCGAGCGCATCAGCGGAGATCACTCGCTGACTCCTGAGGACTACTGAAGAGAACTGCGCATTTTCTCTGTGCATCTTTTCCACCAATTATTTACTCCAGTATGCCGCAGTGAAGCACTGCGAGTGTTTGGGTTACCAGCTACCTGGCAGTGACGATCATTGTGTACAAAGAATGTCTAGGGTCTTCAACACTGGGGCTGGTAACTGCGCCTTGCCTGTGGAGCTGCCCGGAGCGGTCAATCGGATTAAGGTCTTTGGGGACTTCATTCTACTCCTTGTGTTTAATAACAGCTCCATGCTCTGGCCAAGTCCCATGGGAATGTGTATAAACAACTCAACCACGTGGCCCCATGGGAAAATTTACACAGCTGAAGCCAAGGCTTGCCAGGGCTTGTCCTATGTCTGGCGGGCCAGTGGCACTCTCTGATGTGTCAGAGTCATTGATTGGCTGTTGGGAGAGGAGAGGAATGGGGGGGGGCTTGGTCCCTGGGGACTCCCCCCTTCAAATTCAGCGGGACTGAAAATAAAAGTATCCTGGCCTTACCCTGATCTCTTTCTGCAGTTTTTGAATTCATTGTTGTAGCCCTAGGCTGGAATACACCAATGGAGCAATTTAAATACCATTAAAAAAAGGACAGATTTTTTTTTAATCCCCGTACACAGACCGGCCTTGCAGGTAGAGGCCGTTTGTGACTTAATAATGAATAAATTACACCAATGTTTCGCAAGGTCAAGAAATTTTTTGCGAGTTGTGTCAAAGAGGTCCATTCTATATCCGCAAAGCATGTCAGTCACATGTTCAGCGTTAGCCTGAAAGCAGTGGTGCCTATTGCAAAAAGTACGGGCAAGCAAAGCACGTACATCACGTACATAGACATACCGAGTCTCAACATGAAACCATGCATGTTGGGAGTTGGATTACAGACCTGACCTTAAACATTACTGACGTACCCTATTCCGGTAAAAAATATGAGAACTTGGGACCATTAGTGCCATACACAACTTTCTACTCCCCTTTCTATTTGACATCACAGGTCGGGAAAAAGTACATTAAAACATTAGAACATTTCCATGGTTTACTTGACACTGGAGGGCACTGTTAATGCGATGTCATTTGAGGAATATGTGTGTTGCAGGGACTCTGTTCAAACTGTGAACTTGCTCATCGAAATGTGTCTTTGGGGAAACACTGTTCGCCGCACTCCAAGAAAGACAAGACCCCTGACAATTCTGGCAACTCTCAGTACTGAACTGGCTGTGGGTTATTCCTCCGGATGACGCCACACTTTTCCTCAGAGAGAAACCATGAAAAACTGCAATAAAATTACTATTAATTTGCAGGGAACTTAATTACTTAAGTTTCCTTGAAAGGGAACTTCTTCATTAACCTGGCTGGCCCAGGTAACAGAGCCTGGGGCTGCACTCCCTTGACTTTTCTCTGATATCATCCCAAGTTCCTGTGACTTTCTTCATGTTTTTTGATACTGAAAAATGTGAACAAAATGTGACATACCCATAATCTCTAAATACCACGTTTTCTAAGACACATCAGGTACAAAATGTAGACCTTCCAACTGACATGCTCAAAGCATGTGGGCTGGCACACGTGAGGCCATGAACTTTAATCAGCCGTAACAACAAAGCCATAATGTTAGATTGAACAGAAACTTCATAGACACTTCACTTTGCATGCCTGCCAAGTTTCAAAAGAACTGAGCATTTGGCAGCCGAGTTCTTGGGGGTCCACCCCTGGCTGTTAGATGGTCCAAAAAAGCTGTGCTCTCTTAGGGTTAAAATGCCGCTGATGTACCATTCTGCATGCAGATGTGAAAATTAACAAGTAACTTTAAAGCAAGACATGCGTCTCGGTGCATGCTCGTGCATTGCAGATTGGGAAAGATGGCAGTGGTGTGTGTGTGGGTGCGCTAACCTCAAATACCTAGTGTGGACTTATGAACAAAAGGTGTTCGCACGATGCTGGGAGGGAAGACATTGTCTGGACATACCCATATCAACAAGACATTTCCCCGTCTCTAAGAAGTGGCTTTTGGGGATGGGGTTCAGGGTTATTATCACACATGCAAGGGATTCAGTCCACGAAACCATACAAAAGAAAAATCCAGCTTTGAAAACAAAGAAATGTCCACACTGAGTATGGGAGGTAAGCGCGGTATGTGAGTGTGTGTGGTTTTTTAGATTTTTACCTGAATAGTAATGACTTCTGTCTGATTGGCTTGTTGGTTAGAAATTAGCCTAAGCTGCTCGGATGCACTTTTCCCTGCAGCGGGGGAAATGATTTGTGTTATTTCCAAGTTGTTGGGTGCCTGTGTGGTCGAAGCCATTGTAATCTGTGGGGAGGGAGAGTTAGAGATTTAAGTTGCCGCTGTCAATGACAAACAAAAATGTCTTCAATTATTTTCCAAGCACTTGCGAAGCGAACTCATGACTGCGTTCAATTTGACGCTGTCACTGATGTGACTTCTCAAGTTTACCAGCAAATACCTTCCTAATGCTCACCGAGGACAGGACTTTCAAGTGTGGAGGAAATTATTTTCCTGCTGTTTTTTATAAAATGAGGAATTCCATCAGGGTGTGAACTGGCAGCAAGAATACCCTGAGATGTGTGAGTCTTACGGTTAATGCAAGTGACTGGTAGCCCCACTCTTGCAGTGTGGGAATGCCAAGTGTCAATAACAATTAGGAGAAACCTTTGCATTTCAAATGTTACTGGTTCTTTTATGTGCAAATTCTTGTGCTGGTCCTAAGCACCATGGAAGTACATGTACACAGATACTTAAACAGTCCATGCAATACAAAACATTTCATTTGAACCCTGGAAAAAGCACATTTTTGGTGAATTACTGTAATTGGATTTTCAATTGTTCTGTTATTTTACGAGGCACTATGATACGCTTTTGGTTTTCATGCTGATGCAAAGTTCCAGATTCATGAGTGAAACTGTGATGCCCTCCCGGGCTGAAACCTTAATGTTTTACTGATTTGTGCACAAACTACAATTTTTGATGGTTTGCTGTCTTAAAATTCCTGATATACATGTACACACTGCAATAAGCCAACAAGATAATAAGTTTGGCTAATGCTGAATGTTAAAAAACAGAGCACTGCCCAAAACTCTCTGCCCCAAAAGACTGTAAAATACATACATTTCACAGAATGAAAAATGTTTTAACATGCACACACAAAAAAAGTGTTGGTAAACATTTCACCCCACGGACCTGTCAACTTGAAGACCTAAACAAAAAAAACTAGAAAAAGTGAAATGAAATACACACAGTCAAATGCAACACTACAGCCTAAATGAACACTGAACATTAAAAAAGACATTTACTGTACATAATAACTAGCACCACTGAATGGAAAACAGACTCGCGTGTTAAAGACAGATTTAAACACAAAACAGACAGTAATACACATGCCTATATGCTTAGAACTGAATTTATACATGTCTGCTTAAAACAATGAGATTTTAAACCAGAGGTTAGACTTCCTGTTAAACATGTTAATTAAAGTAACATAAGTATTTTGCCCCCCGGAACATTCATGTACGATGTCCATGTGAATGGAATACGTGTCCTTTTTTGGCAAGTACAGATTTGTATACTTTATTTTGATCAGGTTACATACATGTACATGTTGTACACGTTCACAACTGGTACATGTCCATTTTTTGCCAGAAAGAAATGTACATGTACATGTAGGGTACATGTACTACTTCTATTTTTTGGGCCAGAATGCACTGACATGTGTGTCCTGAACTGTACAAAAGCCAGGAAAAAAAGCTTAAGAACCAAATGTCAGATTTCGAAGGAACTCCCACACAGAGAAATCTTTTCAAAATTGTCCGTATCATTTCTTCAGAATTGTGTAAACCAGAAGCAGCATAAACTTCCAACTGTAGCTAGACGGATACGATTCTCTTTCCCATAATTACAAATTCAATTGTTAACAAGCAAACACGCCACAACTCTGAACAGCTGGGCATGGCGAGTGATAACTCTGGATTCAAAAGAGTTGATCTGACTCTAGAATTGACAGTCCAGGCAATTCGTGTATTCGTAGCAGATGGGGTATCAGCATGTGATTAGACAATGGTCAGGGGGGTTGAAAAAAAACAACAGAATAAACAAATTGACGTTTGCCGGCAGCACATTGTTCCCAGATTAAAATGACAAATTATGTCAAAATACGATAGGCCTGTACTTTTCCTCCTAAACTGTTTGTGAGCACACTGCACATCTGTTTGAACTGCTGTGACTAGCTTGTATTTTCATTGATTACTCAACCATGTACTATATGTGTACGGCATGTACCATACATGCAAATGACATACTCTCTGGGCTTTTCTGATTAAAAAAGACCAGATTTTTATTGAGTTTCAAATCTTCCAGCATAATCTGAGGTGTGACCTTTTAAGGTAAGTCATCCAATTATAGAAATGAAATTGCCCTCAATAAAGTAACACATTGTTGTCAGTTTCAAAGAGTTGGACTCCGGGCCTGTCACTCTTTGCGCTTGAGTATTGATGAATTGCTTTTATACAGGTATGACGCTAATCGAATGCACAGCTGTCATATTTGAACCAAAGCCAGACAAAAAGGTAAATTGTGTTTGGCATTGTCAAGCAAGTACATGAACCGGTATCTACAGAAAGCCAGCCAGAAGTCACACAGATCAACCCTATTTGCTTCTAATCTTTTGGTCTTCAGAGTTTATCATAATTCAACCCCCACAGACGGTCTTCCATTTTTTGCCTCCTCTCTTTTCCTCCTGGATGCCATTGCGACGCGCACCACAAATGGCTCTGTACACTCCTCTCACCGGTGCTCTTTTTGTTGTTATTCACAAGCCAACAGTGCTCTGATAGATGCACAGCTGCCTTCAACAATACCAGTGAGCCACTGAACTCTGTCAGCCAAAAGCTGCACTGGGGAAGACCAAACGTTAACAACTCATGCAAATCGAGGAACCAAAAAAATTGGACAATGGCCCACTTGCTGTGCTGGGAACAACATTTTGACCAAACAGGACACCAAAGTGTCAAGGCCGAGCAAATCTGGCAGAAATAAACATTTTGGTGGAGAGGCACATGGCGCACACACAAGTTTGTTCCTGAAAAGGTTGATGAACGAGAATGGCTGATTCATGGTGAATTTGTCATACACGTTGACAATTCAACAATGAACTGAAAAGGTTCAGGGTAAACTAGTCTGGGCTCATATTTCCCAAAAAATTGCAGGCTGGAAAAGTGGTGCATGGGACTGTACCTGTACATTCTGAAGATCTATTTATGGAATTGCCTAGTCATGCTAAATCAATATTAGACAATCAACAGAATTGGTCGCCATTTGAAGACTAAGTCCAACAACAAGAGAAGAAAAGAAAGGTTTTAACTGACATGAAATGTCCTGTTCATTAAGGTTCAACAAGGTCATACATTAAATGAAAATTCACTGACGCCAATGTAATGCTATCAGTTGAACATACATGTACAATCTGTATTCCATAGTAAGAAGTACTTTGCTATATTTTTTTAAAAAAGGAGTGTGCTTTCATAGCTCTTCGAGGTTTCTACTGAGCATTTCATTTATTTTTCAACGATCTGGATCTCATTGTTCCTCTCGCAATCCACAATTTCAAGTATCTGATTGAAAACATGGAAAAATAATTCTACTTCTTTGTACATTCCAGAACAGAACTACATGCAGATCAGACGGGTAACAGCAGAAAACAATAGGGCCTAGATTATTAACTTTTCAGACTTTTGTAACACGGTACTCAAGTTTTTCACTTCAGCCGGTGAGAGAAAATGACCCCTCCTGAGGGTCTGTACTGGTATGTAGTGCTTTACCCTGTTATCCAGGGGGCTGGCAAAATCAATCCCAGCATAAAAAGCTTGGGAAAATATTGACAATCTAGGGCTATGCCCAATATCAGAATATTCATGAAAAGGAAGGGAAACTTTTGTTTCGTTTTAAGTGAGAAAAATTACATTGTGGAGGCTTGTTTCCAGTAGATTCAAATGAAAAGTGAGAGAAATCTCACGATTCAAAAAGTAAATTAATCACCAAAAAATTTAAAAGGAATAGAAATTGTCAACGGGGCAAGAAGTATTGTTCGTCTCTTAAATTTTGCTAAATCGTGGCTGGAAACACTCCTAGATGAGAAAAGCTATAATAGCGGTTATATGTACAATTGTGTGCATTATTGCAACTGGTTTTGTACATGGTTTGTTCATCATCAATCTGCCTGTCAGTGTGACCGAATATTTGAATATCGAATTGGAGGTTGAATATTCGAATAGTGAATTATTCGAATTGACTCAGCCCTAACGATCGCCCACAGCCTTTGTGTTGCTTTTGGTCCATAGTTTCACTATGGCTATGCCAATTTGAATGCTCTTACTGGTATATTTGATCATTGACATTAATATATTCAAACATTTATTTTCAAAATCAATTGTTCAGAGGTGAAAATCAATGAAATAAAAAAAGGGAAGAATACATTATGTGGTTACAAAATTGGATTCTAAAAGCGTACTTCCAGATATGTAAGTAAATGTAAAGACAGCTGAATGCATGTGCCCATGTTCACACCAAATCTTACTTTTCTTTTGAGTATTTCTTTTTATTTAATATACAAATATGTATTTTGTTTCTGTAATTGTAGGAACTTGGAACAGCTGACTATACAATTGAAATTGGTGTCAATTTGGAAAATTCAATCATTTGAATTGACTTAGCCTGAACTTTCACTTATGAAACTTAGGAATTATGCAATGCATCAATTCCTGTCAATTCACAAGCGGATCCTTTATAATGTCAAATTGACTAAATACACATCCAATGCAGAACAAGGCTGCACTATAAATAATGGAAAGTTCCATTCCTTCAGAAACCAAACTTGATCACGAGAAATTTCTGTACTTCTGACACACAGGTTTTATTTAGATGATGCAGAAATTTAGTCAAGATTCATTCAAACATTGTATGAAAGCATCTCATGAATTTTTCCATCATGATCCCTTCCAGAGACAGATGAAATATTCCATTACACACCTTGTGAAATGGAACATGCTGTTGCAGGACCTGTTAACGATGAATTGTTCCATACCATCTGTGACCTTAAGAAACTGTTCTTATCAACATCTCAGAAACAGTCCTCATGTGTACTCCAAAAAGTGATCTAGTGACTTTTGTGCCTTTTTCAGGGACGTGAGCCATGGGCCAATATCCAACAAGAGTTGAAGTGTACCCTCACCAGCAAAGAACAGGCAGGATGGTACAAAGTTTTTCAACTTGGCTCGTGATCACAGACAGCTGACACAGAAAGACCATACCCTGGTGGCTTGTGAGTTGGTGGCAAGTGCTCAGCATGTGCCATGCTAAGTGTGGAAGCAGTTTGTTTCCACCAAAGGACAGTCATTGTTATGTCCAAACATACTCTTGTTGGAAGCGGATAGCTGGCAAAGTGGGTTCAGTGAATTGTGTAAACTCAGGTTAGACAAAGAGTTGATGGTCAAGTAACAAAACAAACCCCAAGCCCCCCCCCCCAAAGTCTCCGGTTTCTGGTCAGGGGCTGGATTCAGAAGTGGTGCGACAACGCTTTTTTCCCCAAGAAATGATGTAGATGTACATGCGTACGTCCTGCCACTACCAACACTGAAATAGACAGGCCCCCTCACTACTTCCTGTTTAAAAGCATATTAAACTTGTAGATGCACAAAAGACCACCTTGTTTGTCTGGTTCCCAGATGTAAATGCATCATACAGAAATAACGTCATCTGAAAAAGAGTGCCCGACTAAATGTATGGGGGCCTAGAGGAACTCCTTAATTGTACATATCACTCAACCGTACCCCATCTAAAACACATTAAAATTATGCAGTAGCAGGATTCCAGTCGATCAAGCAAGTTTGGTAGCTTTTGGACATCGTATATTATACCAAAATAAAACCTTTTTTATTTAGCGCGCACTGACCAGAAACTGGAGAGTTGGAGGTAAGTACTAGAAATCTTAGCACCCATTATGGGGACAAACATTTGTCCCCATAACTTCATTAGTCCCAACAACATCAATAAATTTTAATAAGAGTGAATTCCACATAATTACAGAATAGGTATGTGTGAGGAAGGAATGGATACATACCTGCTGTGGTTTACTAGGTGCTTGCTGCACTTGTGTGGCGGTGTTCCCCAGTGAGCGCTGCTGGCACGTGTTGCGATGCTGGGACCAGTGGCTCTGCTGGCAGGGGTAGTCACAGTAGCTGGTGTTCCAGCAACAGAAGAACACAGCGTCCTTGCCGCAGTTGGCACACTATCGCAAAAGGTGAGAAAACAATACTGGTAATAATTCAGTTATAATTAATTCCTTAATGAAGTGCAGTTTGGTGTGACAGACCTGAAACATAATGCTGTCACACTCTGTTTATGTGCACTTTCCCATGGGAGCTTGACGGATCGCATCCCACCTGGTTGCCATGGAAAAGCAAAGTGCGATGCCATTACTTTACAGGTCACTTAGGTCCAAATGCACTACAGAATTATTTTCATCATGATAATTTTGCATTTATTATCTGCTTTACTGCCTTGATCTTCAACAGGGTAAAAAGTGCACACACAGAAAGTGTTTCATTACAGCTTTGACGACTGTACTGATGCGTGGCCACTATTCTCTTTCTGTAGATGACCAGCTAGCACATCCCCTCAATTTACATGAACCTGAGGAAGATATTCTGATTGAGCGGCCATAGAAGAGGAATGATCACCAGGAAGATAATCTCCAACCTTGAATTTGCTTGAAAATTCTCCAGGCCTTTACATTCAGCTAGTCTGCGCCTTCATCAGCTAGGCTACTGTTTACAACACACCAGACAGAGGCATTATAACAATAACCACATCAAGATACTATGACTTGTCTGGGCTTTTTAATATGTACAGTAGCAAAGTGAAAAATCACAAGGAAAAATCAAGAATCTTGGAGGTAGAAATCTAAATCTGATCTTTGGTCAAACTTACATGTACATTGTACACTTGTGAGTGGAGGGGGAACTCCTCAATTTCTACAGAAAGGATTCCAGTGGGTTTGTACATGAATTCCAAACAATATAAATGCCTCATGTCTGGTCATTCTTGGAATTCTGACCTGTGAGCTGGGAGGTTGGGGAGGGATGCCCTTAACCCTATTCCTCTTCCCCATCAGTTCCTGTCACCCCATCCCACCCCCCACCTCAATCCCCCGTGCTCTCACCCATTGCTTGGTCTTGGTCTTGCGGATCTCATCCTGCTTCTCGGCCTCCAGTTGGTTCTTCAGATTGGCCAGGGCCACCCTGGTTTCCTCCTTCATGCACTCCCGCACCTCAGCCACGGCCAGATCTGAGAGAGGAAGTTGTAATATCTGATCAACTTTAACCCTAAACGAGCTGGGAGTGTTGAATCCATGTACATTCTTCAAGATATCAATGCAATGCAAAACAGCACCTAGTTACATGTAGTTTCCCTACATGAGTTGTTTGGTGATTTGTGTTTCAAAAGCCCTATCCTTCCGAGTGATCCCCTGTTCACCACTTCTCAGGTTGCATTGTGTCATTGGGGCGAGATCCTTGGCTTAGGCTGGCTACATGGTGTTTCAGGTTTTATAGCCTCTGACTAGCACCCCTGAACAAGAATACTGACAAATGGGAAAAGCAGCCAACATTGGGCTGGAGAGCTCAGTTGGAAGAGCATCGGTACTGGTGCTCCGGAGACCACAGGTTCAAATCCCCCCCGGGGAACTTCTTAAGTACCTAGTCAGTTTGCCTAAATAGTTTGTTTGATGATAAATGTGGTCAAGTGTGATGAGTCATTTGAACATGATGTTATCAACATGGGACAAAACGATTTAAATTTTTCAATACAGGTAGACAACATACCTGTATTTCAACTTTCCCATAGACAGAGCGCACAGCTTGAGCTGACTTGAAGGACTGAATTGCAAACCTCTCAAATATGCCTTTCTTATAAAGGATTACTTTATATGCATGTGCATGTTTCAGACAGATTGGTCAAAGGACAGTCCAAATGTCTCGTATATCTACTCTTGGGGATGATCTGTGCCTGATGCATATACACAAACTTCATATCTGGACCCGTGATGGTTTAATCAGCATGAAGAGGTCAATGAAGCCACTGGCAGCCATCTTACTGTGCCAGATACAAAGGTAATACAAAAGCTTGCTCACCGGCCAAAATTTGTTCATGGCATCAATACTTACAACAGCAAGTGAGCCAATCATCACCTTTGTATTTGGCACAGTAAATAAAATGGCTGCCTATGGCTTTATTCTGAACAAAGGCATGACAAGTCCAGATTTGTTTATGATGTCTGTGGGTGTACAACAGTACGAGTGTATGACGCCTCACTACAAAGACATGACCAATGGAAGGAATCCCAAAATGTTCGGCAGTGGAGCTGACTGCCTGAACTTCCTTTCCAGTGTATGACGCCTCACTACAAAGACGCGACAATGGAAGGAATCCCAAAATGTTCGGCAGTGGAGCTGACAGCCTGAACTTCCTTTCCAGTGTATGACGCCTCACTACAAAGACATGACCAATGGAAGGAATCCCAAAATGTTCGGCAGTGGAGCTGACTGCCTGAACTTCCTTTCCAGTGTATGATGCCTCACTACAAAGACGCGACCAATGGAAGGAATCCCAAAATGTTTGGCAGTGGAGCTGACAGCCTGAACTTCCTTTCCAGTGTATGACGCCTCACTACAAAGACACGACCAATGGAAGGAATCCCAAAATGTTCGGCAGTGGAGCTGACTGCATGAACTTCCTTTTTTCCCACTACCCACCATGAATACACCAGACTTTTGGGCAATATGGCATCGTACAAAGCACACTGGCGTTACATTTTAATAGGCACCTGAATTACATGTACATGTTTTATACCAGCTTCAGCATGACTAAATTGGGTCATGGGTACAAAAAGGACAAAAACAGGAGTTCTGTTCAGCTGGCTTGCATTTGAGTGATAATCCTGGCTATGTGGGTATTAACAGAAAGTAGGGGTCTTTTTTTTCGTGTCCCAGATACATCTGACATAAGATTTTGTAAGTTCAGAACACATTTTCTAATTTCCACGAGTGATGAATTAATGCAAATGATATAATCTTTGGTATAATCTTTCAAAACAATGATGAATTTTCTCCTCAATAGACAACTGAAAAAATTGTTAACAATTCCCAGCAGCTCGGCCTTTTGTTCCGAGTACGGTAATAATATATATATTAAGAATATGATTACATATTAATTCCACATTCCAAATATATGGTATTGCTCTTTAAAAGTCTTGTTTATTAACAGTGGAGGGTGGTGAGAAGGGGGGACGATTACAGAAAAATTTCATCAAAGCACTGACAAAATGCAACCCCCCCTCCTCTTCTAGCCATCCCCTGAACGTACCCATGATCTGTTTGAACTCCTTGCGTTCCTGGTCCCTCTCCACTGTCAGCTGCAGTACTTTGGCCTTCAGCTCCTCAATGGTGGCCTTGGCTTCCTTCAGTAACACCCCCTCTGACATGTCGCTGCAGAACTCCTCCAGCATCCCTTCCGCTGATGCCGAAATCTGCCGGAAACAAAACCAGGGGTGTACATGCGACCCTTTAATGAGGTCCTGTCTATTGCTGTGGCTTGAAGTTACACACAACTCTACACTGCACCCACTACCCATAGAGTCATAAGTGTAATTTCAAGTTTCAGTCAAGTAAACTGGATACTGTCCAAGTTAACTTTGGTGTCTATAACTCCCTAGTGCTCCAAATGCACGAGTAATCCCATCAGAATTCAGAAATACACTATTGTAATCTCATGTGACTCGTGGTAAGCTAGCCGCTGGAAACTTGCAGCTCTGGACTGGCTCTTTTAGGTTCGATCCTCTGAATTTCTCAAAAACTTCTTGATAGTTTTTTTAACGCAATAAAGTGGCACGTACAATTTGCTGTTGTAAAATGAAAAGACAAACATCTGCCTAAAGTACACATATTAATAGGGAACTGTACTTATTATTCTTGAGGGCACACAGAACAGGTAAAAAAATATACTGGTTGGATTCTACAATACTGCATTTACAGAAATCATGCTGAACCATGATCTTGACAAAGTTTGGACAGCGGAGTTTAGGATCTTACTTTTTCGATGTACTTCTTGTAGAAGGCTTTCATTGAGGTGTCCTTGTCTTTTGAAGCTGGCTGTGACTCTTCCACAGTCTCGCTGCTGACTGAGGAGCTTGCTGCATCCTTCGTGACAGGTGATGTGGCATTTTTGTCACTTTTTTCAGTATTTGTCATGAGCGGGGGATCAGGCACAATGACAGGCCTCTTACTGGCCTGCAAAGTCTCCACAATCTTGGGGAAGGAAGACACAGATGAGGATGGGGTGTCTTTGGGGGGTGGGAGGTTCCCCGTTGGAGATGCTACAGTTGCCTTCTTGCTGCTCTGTGCCGTTTGCAAAGTATCAGCTTGAGAGGTGTCGCTCTGTGAAGTATCTTTTAAAGGTGCTGAACTATTGTCAGTAACTGTTGGCCTCTCAGGTGTTGGACTAACTATTGGCCTCTCAGTGGATGGACTAACTGGTGGTGGGCTGTGAGGCTCATCAGTCCTTAGCGTCTCCTCATTGGGGTTTGCAGTGTCCTCAGATCTTGATGTCTCCTGTGACACTTCCTTGTGGCTTGATATTTCCTCGGAAGTTTCTGTCTTCTCTTCGTGTTCCTTAGGTGAGAGAGGGGCAGTTTCTCCTTGCTGCACTGTGCTTTGGTCAGTCTGGTCAGCCTCGTGGCTTTCGAAGGGGTCCGATACAAGGATGACATCATCAGTTTCCATGGGAGCTGGATCCTCTTGGACGTCAAGCTTCAACAGTTCAGCAGACTGTTCTAATTTTTCAGATGACTTATTACTTTTAGTGGCACCCGCTTCTGACTTCTGAATTATCTTGCTACCTTTGGTCTCCACTTTGCTGTTGGTTCGCGACTCATCGATGACCAGCTCACCTTCCTCAGAACCAGACATTTCCGAGTGGCAGCTCATGACGAGGTCAATGTCTGCATCCACCCATGTTTTCTGGGATGTACTGGATCCTCTAACATCACTGGGTACATTTGGAGACATCGCTACCTTTTTTTGGTCGGGTTTGATTGGATCCTTACTGAATGGTTCTTTGTCCGGGTTTGTATCAGAACTTTGGTTGGTAGTATCATGCACTAGTTTTGTGGCCAGGCTTTGGGTAGCCCCGTCACTTGACGTTGTTGCTTTATCAGATCCATCCATGTTTGGGCTCTGCAATCCCTTCTTGGAAACACTCTGTCCTCGGTCATTGTCCACCTCCATATCTGAGTCCTCAGAGTGCTCTGCTTCGCTGGAGTCCGAGTCTGAGTCGGCAGCTGATGACTCTGAGTCTGAGGTCTCTTTGTCTACACTGTGCAGTCTTTCAATACCCAGCGAGGCCTTCATGGTCTCGATGGTTTTCTCCAGCTTCATGTGAAACTTATCTTTCCTGGGCAGGGATTGCTGGGATGTGCTGGGGGTGTCACCATCTGGACTGAGCTTCTCAGATGGGTCGACCTCCAGGCCAGTCTTGGAAAGTTCTGAATCTTTGGTGTTTTGGTCGCTGGTGTCACCAGTGACAGGCGAAGACTCTGGTGTATTACTCCAACTGTCTTCTTTCTCTTGATTTTGAACTGCAGGTGCTTGATCTCCTGAGTTACCCGAGAGTTTTGTCTTTTTGCCATTCTGTTTAGCCGCAGTGCCTTTCTCTGTTACCTGGCCACTTTGACTGTCACAGTCCATCATGTTGCCAGTTTGGTCTCCCTCTTTCTGTTCAGCATCTAGGCTGGCCTGCCTCCCCATCTTCCCCAGGGTCCTGGGGCTGACTTTGCTCAGTTTGACGGCCAGGCTCCGGGCAAAGTCGTTGGTGGAGACGTGGGTCTTCCCCAGGAGCTGCACGGCTGGCGATTGGGCCTCCACCTCAGGATCCACATCCAGGCTCTCGTCGCTGACCTCAAATACACCGGCCGGTGCCTTGCTCGGCGATGACAGAGCACTGTCGTCACTTTCCACAGTGCCTGAGTTCGGCTTGCCACTTGACGTGGGCCCAGTTTCCAGAGTGTCAGATATTTTTGTTGTTGACTTGTCCCCACCTGGAGTCCTCTTCCGTGTGATGTTGAAGATCTGCCGTCTGACGACAGTTGGCCCTCCATGCTTAGCACTCACTTCATCTGAGTTGACCTGCATGCTCTTGACTGACGGATCTGGGCCTGATTGCTTATCCTCAGAAGCGCTTTCTCCATCAGCCGCCGATGTTTTATTTTCAGATTCTTGACTGGAATCCTTGCCCCTACTAATAGCATCTTTTGCCAGTGTTGTGTTGGTGACAGTTTGACCTTGCCAACTGTCTGACGGAGTTGTGACATCTACTTTCTCGGCAGCCTCTAATCTGTCCATGGGCTCTGACTTGATCTTTGTGGCAAGCACAGCCTGGTCTGGTTGTGGACTACTCCCATCTAGCACACCGTTCATCAGTGTTTCGGGCTCTCTCACTGTCCACTTCTGCCTGTCCTTGGGGTCGATGGTCAGGCACTCAAATGTACCGTAGGGGGTCCGGTGGGGAGCGTACAGGAAACAATCTTTGCCAAAAGTCTTCTTCAGGTTCTCAATATGGATCTCCATCTCCATGATGGAGGTGCTGAGGCCTGAAGTCTTCTTCTTAGATGGGTTTGGGATTTCTGGGCAGTACATGTAACAGCTAGTGACAGGAACCCACGCCCTATCAAATAAATTGAACGATAAAAAGACACGAATGTTAAGTGTCTGTACAAAACTGGACACACAGATGTATTTCCCCAATCACTACACCAGAGAAAACAAGCATTCTCTTCCCTACTTCTCCTGTAATGGATAGTGCTCTAGCTCTGTGTCCCCGGTAACTCTCAGCAACCAGAATTCGAAATATCTAATCTGATTTTATTTTCTACCTGTCATGCTGCCCGAAGAAGCGGACATCTAGGAGCCCGTCCTTCTCACGGATGACCTTGGAGGGCCAAAAGGGAAAGCCCTGTAGCTTGGCCCAGACCAGCTTGTGAGGATCACGCTGTGGGGGAGAAACCAGAGCCTGCCATTAGAATCCACACCTGCTCAATAAATATGGAGAGTTTGAACCCAAGGCTGCTGAACTGAAATTCCAGTACACTGCCCATAGTTTGGAGTTGTTGTGTCTTCAGTGAAAAAACCACAGTTTCTCTGATCAAATGCAGGGTAGGGATTGAGTGATTTAATGCTTTGCCTGAACTGACTGAACATTTCATCACAAGTTGCTCATTTTGCAATAAACCGGGTGAATAATTCAGCATTGACAAGCACATCATAATCAGTCTGGACAGAAAAACAACTCCTTTTAGGCCGTTTTTTAGGCCTTTTAGGCTTCAACTGTTTTTTTTACTAGCTGACTTTGAAGCTGTAAGCGCAGTAATCAGTCTAATAGTGCCACAGAACATCAAATGAGATGCAAAAAAGCCAAAAATTAAAGTAATCCAATGTAATTTAAATGCTTCAGGCCATGGTTTTGGGAACGAAGCCTGAGATGGAGACGAAGTTGAGTGTTGGAAAACGGCCCTAGTTGTCTTTGTCTTGCAAGTTTTAGATTGAAGTGGTACTTAACCTTTCCGCAATTCACGACCCTACCCGTGCCCACCAAAGTGAGCAACAAGATTTTTTTAACCATTGGCTGACGGGATTAATTTTGACAAAAAAATGCCAACTTCTGGGAAAAAAAGAGCTATATTGCAGCCAACATTTGATACATGACCAAATGCCATAAATTCACAAGAGTCATTTAAATTGTACGATATCTGCAGCCTCATATTTTTCAATACTCTGGGATGCGACCGTGAAGCCAAGATGGGATTACGACAGGCCATGCATAGCTTTCAAGTTGTAGTCCAATGCACAGTCCATCTCGGCAGACTTTTCAGAATTTGTGTGTGTACAAAACAAATGGGATATTAGTGTGTTTAAACACCGGCCTGAGGTGAGTTGGGCCACTCTTGACCACAGATCGAATAGCGCCGCATAGTGGTGCAAGATGGAGAACTTCACTGTGAATATATGTAAAATATTGTAATCGCATGGGTGCCATTTGAGCAATCGATACGCCTGCGCAATGCACATTAATGCACAGGCGCAGGCGCAATGGCAGGCACATGCACCTGGTGAGCCTGTGCCCAAGCATTACCGTAAACTGCGCAGGTGCATCGCTTGCTCAAATGGCACCCATGGTAATTACACCTTTTGGACAGAGTTATCCATCTTGCGCCTTCGGAGCTATACGATCTTTGCTTTTGACTATTTTAATCTGTCTGCCTGTATAAATACAGATAGCCAGACCATGTTTGAATATCCTCCATTGAGAAGGGGTTTGCCTAGGAAAAAACAAAGACTTGCTTACACAGACTTCACAGAACCAATTATCACGCTTGACACTGGCTGACAAATAGCAATCTGGGCAGATCTCGATCTCTTTCATCTAGAAGAAAACCATTGATAAGCTTCTTAATCAAGCCTTCTGTCAGTTGTCAAGCCTTCTGTCAGTTGCCACAGACACCCTCATCCAAATTCAAACTTCTAGGAAAAGAACAACTTTCTTCCATGTGACTCGTTTTGGACTGATTACAGTGCAAATCATTGAACTCAATTAACTAGTATTTGAGTATCTCTCATGCTGTGTTCTACTGTCACAAATGGTGGGTTAGTCTCAAGGAATATACATGTACCTGTAGTTTTAAATATCATTCAATACGGTGCATCTAAAAAGTGGTCTGTAGCAAACAAAATGCCATTTCTGTCCGTGATATCCAACTGTTAAAATGGTTTTCCTTAAAACTCAAGATTCCGTCAGGGAACTGTCGATCACAGTAGATGCATTAACTGCACCAGTATTAATCATCCATCAGAGTTTGGTCTCATTTTGGGAGAGTGGAATGTGTATGGCCTACTCACACAAAAAGACAAACTGAACATTCATCAATCAACTAAATGTGAAAAAAATTGAACAAGAGGAACTTACCTCATATTCACATATCTTGATGATCATCCTTGCACTGTTTGTTAACTTGTGATGTGCTGCACAAGGAAGTAAACAGGCATACACAAGGAAGTCAGAGAATGTGCGTTCTAGCTAACAAAAAAGCTGTCTTAAGCTGGGGTGCATCCATGTTTGTACACAAACCTATGGAAAACTTGACGTTGAGTATGGTTCTGACTTATATAGCTATTTGCACACCTGTGTTAATATTCTAATAAAGTGTGTCAACATGGCCAATGTGCCAAAAATGAGTGTTTAGTTTGACACGGTGTTGACACCACCAATGTGTGAGCATTGCCCTGCAATATGCCACATTGCACTGCATATAAATTAGGTGGAGGCTATTTCATGCATCATGGCCATGATGTAAAAATGTGCTCACATGCTGTTCCTGGATGCTGTGCTGGTACATGTACCTGCCAAATGCATTTAGAATACATCATCTAGGAATTTGTTCCCATCTTATTTCATGTTTACATATACATGTACCTAGATTGAATATGCCTATGCCCAGGAGGCACCAAAGCCTCGCTGTGCAAGAAATGACGAGAAGCACTCCAGTAATTTTAATATAGCTTCAGGGTTCTGTATCAATTTTGTGTTGGTGTTTATCTTTAGAGCAATGTACGTTGTTTAAGTATTTAAACTCTTCACAGCGTGGAACTCACATCCATTGAAGACAATACAATTGTGTAGAATCCACTTTGCATCTAGAAGAAATGCCTCAGTGCTGCCATACATACGCTTCTTAATGTTCTGAAAAGAAAAATGATAAAACCCCAAAATGCCATGCTGCAAAGTCATCAAATATGTGTAAGCTGCAATGGAAACTGGCATAATACAGATCTTTACTGTGCCTGAGATTGGTAAAAAGGAGAGAAAATGAATGTGGATAACACAAATACAATCATTTGCATTCTATTGTGCTCGTATTTTGAAAAAAAAAATAGATACCAGAATCTTGACTAAACTACCCTTTAAAAGATTGAAACCGTTTTTTTTTTTTACCAAAACTGAAAATTCATACTTTTTGATATGGCAATCTGAAGACAGCCCTGAATTCCAAATGAAGAATCCATATTTGGATTTACATTCAACTTTACAACTATGGAATGCCAAACCAAATCATGAATTCACACTGAACAACCTCAATATCTGACAGCACACTTTGTATTCTGGAGGTATTCGACTACAACTCTAACAGACTCAAGGGTAGATCCAAGGGGAGGGGGTGCCAACAAGAGCCATGGGCCCTCCCCCAAATGAGAGCAACCAAAATTTCTCTGTCCACAAATAATGGCAAGAAGGCAAATTTGTGATGTTTAATTTCCCTAAAAAGTGTGTAAAGAGCCAAGAACGTTGCCTCATCACCAAGAACGGCACTAAAAGGTTACAGAAAAAAAGCTCTGAATTTTGCCAGTTTGGCCCCCTGAAAATCTGGATCTGCCCTTGAGACTAATGAACATTCTTTGGGGATGGTCACCTTTTCGAGACTTGACAGGTCCATGGGATTGAAGACGAACTCTTCGTAGCCAGGATTTTGTTGAGTATTTACTGGTTTCAAAAATGGTTCAGCCTGCAACATCACAACAAGGAAAACATACCGCTCAGTATGGCTGGCATGCACAGCCTTTGTACTTCATGGACTTTGAATGATTTGGAACTGTACAGCTAACAGGTGTACGCATACGCTGCCATTTCAACTTGGCTGGGGAGTAAGGATGTAAACTTATTCATATTTCATGATCCTACCGATTATTAACGATACATGTATAACTGGTGCCAAAATCAGGATAGGTTGTAGAAATATTTCTCTAAGTCAAGCATTTCGGGCTTGTGGCTTGTAACTTAGGATATTTCGTTCACAATACCTCCAACTTGTGGGCTTACAGGTGGGTGACTACATGCAAATCTGATCCCAGAGTCTGACTACTATTTTTCAGGGTATTTGGGAAAGGGAGGACTAAAAAAACTGAGGTGGTTAACACTTGTGAAATCGAAAAGAAAATTGGCCAAGTGGTCATAATCTTGGATTTCTAGTAAAAAACATTGCTATGGTACTTTGCTCTTGTCCATTACCAGGATGCATTGTTTCTGTCCGGCTTGCGCTATATTCGATGGGTATGTATTTAGTGTAGTGAAACCTATAGCTCTTCATTTTGTATGAATTAAAAAGGAAGGATTAATACCTTTCCTGTTCACACTTAAAACATGGCAACATATTGATACATGCAAAACAAAACCAAGAGTTGGTTGGCTTTCATATACTCGAGGACCGATGGGCAACTATTTACTCTACGTATTGCACACACATAGCTGGTTTTTAACCACGGATGTGTAAGACCGCTGGCAACTCTTTGATTTCAATGCAGACATCAAAATCATGACAAGTAGGAAGTATTCAGGTGCATTCTGAGTCTGCAGTACTGCCAGGGATGAGATTCTCAAAAAAATGAAATGAGCTGAAATTTGCGAGCGCCCAGCACGAAGCCCTTTACAGCACGCGGGCCCCAGGAAAATGATAATCTGTGGTGCAATCCAATGCTAAGCCCCTCTGGGACACATTTTACAATAAAAACATTTGTGAAAGACCACGCTCTGACAAACCTAGCCTAACCTTTTTATTATTTGTTAACTTGATATGTGTTATACATGTAAAGACCCACCACAGAGTTTTGTTCATCACTTATGGTTTGTCGTGCTCCAAAATTATGTTCACGTATAAATGTACCTGATAGAAGATAATTCATTTTCCATGTCTAGATTTTCAGTGTTGTATTTCAACGATTCTGCATGCGCTGTTAAGGCATTTTTGCCCCGGGAAGCGTAATTAATTTCTAATGTTACATCGCACCACAGCCTTACCAGGTTTTGCCAATTTCTGAATAAATTCGGATAAGAATACTCCTCCTATTTTGGCCTCAAGCCACTCTTATTTTGGCCTCAAGCCACTCCCATCGCCAGGATTTTTAATCCCTTTGTCAATGTGCTTCACCTTTCCTTCTTGATGAATGATGTCTTTACGGGCAGACATGACGAGGGAAATGTAATGATAAGAAATGTCTGTTCAACAACACACACGACGGTACCATTTTATGCGATAACACAAAAGTATTCAGGGTACCAGGCGGAGTGGCTTTGCATGCTGGTCTGTACACTCGTGCATGTGGTGAGTAGCATGAAAAGTGCACAGTCATTGGCTTATACGAGGATACGTCATGAAAATAAGCCTATCAGAGCGATTGTGACAGCTGACAGTTACCTGGAAACGAACACATTTCCTCGGAGACGGTTACTGATCAGCACTGGTTTTTGTCAGCAAAAAGAGCCAATGGAATGTATTGCTTTATCTTATCTCCCAATTCTAGCCTGGTACCAGTTCGGATCTGTGTGCACGTTGACAGCGTGTGCCTAAACTACACATGAATGTACGGCATGCACAGCATGACATAGTGCCCTTTGTGGTCAATATGATTTTGATATTCTTAGGACGAAATAAAAATGACGTGACCTATGGAAAGTAAGCAATGAGAAATGCAATTTCATTTTATTTCACAACAAATTGAGGCTCAATATTATCATATCTGATACCTGAGAGTCGAAAATTATCTTGATGGAATGGGTTGGAAAGTTTAAAAAATGGGAATTTTTAAGTCGACTATCGCCGTATCTGACAGTCCCAAAAGGTGGAACTTATTTGCAAAAGTGGATTTTCAAAGTCCCAAAAAGCGGAAATCCGCCAAAAAGTGGAAGAATCTCACATCCCTGTGCTACTCAGCAAACCGCAGTTGTTACTCACCCCAGTGTGCCTCATTCTCTTGAGCGCATACAAAAGGAGCTTGGCCAGCTGGTCCTGAGTTAAGGATGACATGGCTTTGGACTGAGAATCGACGCACTCGGCATTTGTTGCTCGCTGCCAAATAATAAAAATGTCACAGTGAAGGAAGACAGTAAAACCAACAAACTAACTGTTAATACTTGCTCACTCTGCTGATGAGAGACACACACTATGCCAGCAGTGGTCCAAGGGTGGGAATAGTGAGAACTGCATGCTATCAGTTTTTAATGGAATGAGCACAAATCTGCATTGTCTTTTCATGACAGAAACTCATCACCAGCACTGTTTGCAACCAATTTTCAGTTGAATAAATGCAAATCCGACGGTTGTGTAATTGAGTCCATCAAAAGTTCCTGCAAGTCCTTCAAAGTCTTTTAACTTAAGCACAAGCTATTCAGATGAACTATGGCAATAACATTCCATTTGCCATTGTCCACCGTGTTTTATGTATCACTGGTCTTGAGACAAAATGGTACACTGGGGTATACTGCTGAATCTTTATCAGGCTTTTACCTTACACTCTGGGCAGAACCAGTCACCCACTGGGTCTGTCTCCAACTTGGCACACTTGGAGTGATAGACCCGTGGACATAACTCACAGCAGATGACTGAGCCCTCCTTATGACACACCCAGCAGTAGAAGTCATTTCTGGAATCCTGCAAAGAAAGGGAACAAATCAAGAGTATATTCCATCCATTACGGGCCATTAGTTAAATAGCGGATAGGTCACAATGCATTTGAACTTCTGTTTTAGGGACTCCCACCCTCATACATCACCGTCGTGTAGGCATGTGCCGTATAACCGATGAGTCAACCATTCCTGGAGTCTGCATTTCACTCTACTCTGGCTCAGCTGCATTCTTTTAGTCTGTTATCATCCCCTGCAGGCTTATCCCATTTATTCCCTTGTTATAACACCTTGCCCCCCCCCTGCCACTTCAACAAATTTGAACACCTGCCAATTTTGACAAATTTCATTGTCTGGAGTCCAATCCTGATGAGAACATGTTTTATTTCTCTGTCCCAAGTTATAAAAATCTACTGGCAAACATTCGCTGCAACAATGCCTTACATGTACCTGATCTCGGTTGGATCGGACAATCTTCCTCTTTTTGCTCGACGGCGGCACATAATCAGCCTTGTTTTTTAGCCCCACCCTGTTCCCATTAGGACTGGACTGGCTCAGCTTACGCTTTGGTGCGGTCTTGCCATCTACACGTAAGAAAAAAAATTAAACAAATCAACATCAATATTACTTCCTTCAACGGTTTCAACCCTTATATTTTGTTGTATTCAAACTGAAAAGGTGGCATTCCATTGTCAAATTTCGAGTGTACACTGCACATGTAGCTCTGTGCAAAATCTGCTGCAGCAACACCCATGTCTGTTGTCAATAAGACTCGGATGTGACTTACATGTATTTCACGCCCTGTACCATGTATGGCCGTGTCTGAGCTCCTTTACAACTGTGATTCACAGCCAACTTAATAAATAACTCCAGTGTTTTAGGAGATACGTGTGGATAGCCAAAAACTGACTCCATCTTTCTCTGGCAAAAGACCATAGCATAACACCTCCTCAATACTATTGATAAAATGCAGGAGTTATCCGGTGTTACTCACCAGTACATAATCCCTGCCAATGAGAAACATTTACCACACACTTTGAAGCTCACAATTTGAATCTTGGGGAATCTGGAATCCAATATTCCAGGTACTGGTAGTCGGTTTCTCAAAAGTGGGAACTCAGGACTCTTGTTGTAAGTCTGGATTCAATTAAAGATTCCGGCTGGCAGTCATTCAGCCCAATTGTGTTTGTGGGAGGGTGAGAGGTCAATTTCCCTAGGTGCCCCCCCCTTGAAGTTTTCAAGCTGTAATTCATTTGCCTCAGATGCCCCCTCGCAAAAAAAAAACCCCATAAGAGCACCCCAATTCCCCCTACAGAAATTTCACTTTAGTTACACTACCACTGCTAAGGAAATCACCTTCAAGTTTTTTGTGTGCCAGGGAGGTTTCTCTACTTGTCTAAATCCCATGTACATGTACACCCCTACATCATATATATTGATGACCAACCATTAATTTTACAAAGTAAAATCATCTTTTCACCTACCAGTAGTTTGATGGTTTCTTACCTTTTGGGGATTTAGTCCCATGGAGGATCTTGTCCATGAATGCGGGGGCCTCCCTCTTCATCCTGCCCGAAAAAAGATGACTTTACGCTCAGTAGCATAACCCCCCAAAGTTCACAATACAGCGTAAATTAGGAGGCCGTCAATGAGAGGCCATTTTTCAAGATTACAACCCACAAAAGAATGCCCCACTTGGACTTGCCGCAACTTGTATTTGATGAGTGTCAGTAGACAGCTTGAGGAAAATTTTGACAGATCAAAGCATTCCTTGCAGTTGAAAGCAGAGAGTAGAGATGGCAGAAACAGATGGCTGAAACTTATTAGTTATACTTGGGTAATTCCACAAATCAGGGGTCCATTTTTTTTTCATGTCCCTGTCACATCTGACATACAATTTTGTAAGTTCAGAACACATTTTCTAATTTCTAAGAGTGATGAATTAATGCAAATTACCTGCCAAACAAATAGTAATAGTTTGAAATAAATTTCGGTGATATTTCCAGGTCAAGTAACAAAGGTCAGATGTAACAGGGACACAAAAATGTCACACTTTTGGACCCCTAATTTTTTGAATTACCCGCTCACACACATGTACCAATCCTCTATCTAAACAAACACATCCTGGGAACATTCAACTTTGCAGCACGCAGCCAGTTAATAACTGTTTCTCACAGTTCATTGCAAAAAGTAATCTTCTCAGTGTCACCCTCAATGACGCACTGCTTGTGCATCGTACATGAATGAACAAAAAAAATAAATGAAAATATCTGCTAAGCAAAAAACTTGGGTTACTAGCTAATATATCATTATTAGAACATGTACCCACATGCACATGCAGGCCGCTGGCCACTGAGTGATTGGTATTGACAAACTTCATATATGGGTATGCAAATTTTCTATATAAAAATCAGGTCCAGGCAAATGAATGAGAGCCTAAGGCCATATTGGTTTTTTGCTCAGATTGTGCACAGGCTGCCACAGTCATGAGGTTTGACCAAGGTCCAACAGAACAGAGATTAATATGCCACACCAAGACGTACGAGTACATGTGGGCCAATATGGTGTGAAATACATGGAGCCTAAATGCAATATGCATTGTACATGTACCCGGATGTGAACTCGTAACCGACACTAAAATATCTACTGATGAGGTCCAAACACACATTATTTGACTTGATTTTCTAAGGATTCTGGACTACCTGCACTGGTACTTAAAGATCTTCATAAATGTTGTGGCTTGGTGTACTAACTGATTATGGCACCCTGTAACTCTCTGTAGACATGGGACATATGTCAGTGCACGTGCATGGTTGGGAGTTTTGAGTCTATTTCACACATCCCTGCAAGTTTGTCACACGTCCATCACAAATGGTCTGGTTGCTAAGCCAGGCCACGATCCAATCTAATGAACTGTGACAAAAGCATTCCTTTGTTGTTTTCTGTATTCACACTTTGTGACTGAGTTTGAGACTTGTGAAAGGACTTGAGACTGGACCTGTGATATGGACCCAAGCACAGCCCTAAAACTGTCCTGGAAAACCCAAGACAAGTCCACTTAGACTTCAAAACAATTAACACAAACTTGTGGTTGTGAGGAAAGCATATTACATGCATTTTAGACAAAATATTCTGCTAAATGCGGGGTTTTTTTCAACTTACAATGTATCTACATGTATATTTAAAATTGAGTGCTTTTTTGATTTGGCAGTCATTCAAAGACCAAGGCCAAATTAGACTCTAATTCATGAAAGTAAGGTCAGATGTCATTTACAACAATGGTAACACTGCATGACAGGCTGTACAGTCCTTTCGTCAGCAGAGAATACTAGAATGCAGGATGAAAATGTATTCAGACAAATATACCGATACAGATGTACTTTACATGTATATGTACATACAGGTACATGTACCGATTTTCACACCCCCCATCAGGAAATAATTTCATGAACATGTACTGTACGTACCAGTATATATTGTTAGACATAACTCGACATGATCAGGCAACCAGGGCCATTTTCCAATACTCAACTTCATCTCCGTCTCAGGCTTCATTCCCAAAACCAATCCCCGATTGTGGGCCTGAAGCGTTTAAATTACATAGGATTATTGTAATTTTTGGCTTTCTTGCATCTTATATGATGTTCTATGGCACTATTAGACTGATTACTGCGCATACAGCTTCAAAGTCAGCTGGTAAAGAAAAATTGAAGCCTGAGACGGAGCCGAAGTTGAGTATTGGAAAACGGCCCGGTTTGCCTGATCATGTTGAGTTTCTGAAAAAGGCAACATCTACTGTACATAAAAGGGACATGAAGAGGTACCAGTTTACACCAGTACATGTACTGTACAGTGTACATGTGCCATGACTTACATGTACATACATGTACACCGTAAGGCACCGGTGGACTTTTTGTGCTTGTAAACATGTTCCCTGGTACATGCCAAGTTTTAATTATCAAATTAAATTTTGCCATCATCCAGTCGCAGATAATTCCTATCTTTATAATGCCACTGAATTCCCCTTTCAAAGCCAAGTGAAGGAGTGGCTAAAACACATGGTGCAAGCCCTCATCAGAATATGAGGACATCGGTTCAAATCTGTGGTCCATTTCATTTTTTTTATTTACCCCAAAATAGTCACAAAACCATCTTTGCACTGGTTTAAATTGAACTCTACATGTACCGGTACACGTATATTAAACTGCAGGAGAAATTCTCCTTCTGTTCTTAATTCATGGCTCTGGGATTTTTCAAATGAATAGTGGAACTTCCTGTGTAGGTCTGAATTCCATCTTGTAAATATGAATTCACAATAGCAATGTGCCGGTAAGCATATTGGCACACGGTATGAACATTTGTCCCAGTAAAATTTCCAAGTCCTCACATATATGCGCTGCACTTAAAATAATAATAACAACAAGCACTTGTAAAGTGCCATCTATCTAGCAAACTATTCCGAGGCACTGTATTATCATTATCCCTGCACATTGCGCTCACACATCATCCGAACATTCCTGAAACCATCTCAGCTCCCTGGGGAGTATACTATAAGCCCAGTGCTGCCATTTCGCCGCAAACGGCTAAACAACCGTGTCTGCCCTCACAGGTACAGTATCTATTTACTCCTGGGTGGAGAGAGGCACATGGGAGTAAAATGACTTACCCAAGATCACAACATGCTGCCACCAGCTGGATTTGAACTCCTGACCCTTTGATCAGAAGATGCAAACCCTAACCACTTGGCCACATGCCAATTTTTAAAAGCATGTAAGGATTAGTCCACTGTCCAATACTACATGTAACTGCCTAAATTTAAATGAGGGTGTAAATATGTGCTTAGCTGGTCTTAAACGTGCGTTTGAGACAGGTTCAGGAGAACAGCCACGACTGATACCCGAGCCACAGGCGAGGGCATTATCAGCATTCGTTCTCCTGAGCAAGGTCTTAAACATTTAGTTTGAGACCGGCCAAGCACATATTTATTCCCAACTACACAACTGACTATTACATACAAGTAGCCATGAAAGAGGATTTCTGAAGCCACTTATCTCCCCTATTAAGCGAGCATTTAATTCACAAATCACATCAGCTTAAGGCTACCAGTGGATTTACACATTGTACACATTCTACTAAAACATACAGTAATGGTGCATAGGTGTCCAAAAATGTTGCTAGTATTTCTACTTGTATGCTGTCCCCACCCTGATGGCCCTCCCACATCCATTAAAATCCACAAGAACGATTCGCCAGATTTTGCACGATTCACAGGCAACAATATACATGTACATGTACTTCACACAACGATACATGTACTCACACAAGGCTTGATCAAAGTGGCAGATTTTGAATGATACACAGATGGCTAATATGACGGATTTCTCAAAATGTGGCCCACAATGGAGAGGGTAAGTGTGACATGACCTATAGTTGTTGTGACTCAATTCCGTGATTTGGCCGAGTACACCTACAGGCCGGGCTGATGAGGAAAACACAACTACCTATATATTCGGTATGTTGTGCTTAAATTTAATACCAACCTAGGATAGTCCTTGTCTACCGGTATGTCAAGTTGCACTTCATTTTTTGGTGATTGGAAATGACGACAAGCACTTCAACTTCCACTGACACAGGCATTATGACTTGCCTCAACTACTTACTGTGACCCGATTCAACTTGGTTTGTCCTAATGATTTCACTGACTCACTTGTAAAATTAAGTGACTCTACAGAATCGAGCGAGTAAAATCGAGTCCTTTTTCTTTTTCAAGACATTGCTAAGGCACTTGCATGCTTGCCATGTACATGTAGTAGTGCAATGTAGATTACCGGTACATGAAGATTTCTTGACCTTGAATCCTTATGCCACTCATCAAAAACTATTACTATCCATTCTGTACAATGCAGTGGTTATAAAATAAACCTTAACATTTAGCAAAGCAACTGCATGTCGATGTACAGTGTTGGGCTTTAATTTCAGTGTAATTCTATACACAAAAGAGGAAAGGCATCAGTGCGTGTAAACTGTAAGCTGTATCTCCATTTCTGTTCATTAGTGTATGTATAAATGTACAAAAAAACAGTGCTTTAACTGAAGTTTAAGAAAATACGAATCATGTGCACATATTCAATACATGTACATGTACACATGTATTTGTATAATACGTTAAATTTCCCAAACTGTGGAATATGCAATTGTACCGGTACATGTGAATGCAACCGACGAAGTGTACATGTACATTGCGTTAAAATAATGACTACACTGTATGTAGAGGATAGATCATGAACATGGTACGGTACATACTGAAATCAACGATCAACTCGAATCTTCGAAGAAAACTGCCCAACGTTCTACCCTTGTATAAATGTACACGTAGCCTAAGTGAGGAATCTTGAAATCCAACATGGAGACTCTTGGCTCAGTCTGCTGACGGCAACAACTCCACCAACTTCACCCACTTGTCCTCTGACAGCCTTCTTCCTGACTCCACACAGTCCAGCCATGAAAAGCTATTTGTTTGCATAATATGTACATGTACTGAGGTCACACACAAGCTGAAAAAGAAAAAAGCCACCCAGTTCATGCAGCCAGTCCATTTGGCTGTGGTGGGCGGGATTAGTGAGGTGCCAATCACACGCCTGAGGGGGCCACGTGACTGGAGTACTGCCCAGCAGTTGGCCAGCTGCCTGCCTGATGGGGAAGTGGATGAAATTCCACAGTCTGGCAATACTCGGCATGTGCTGGCTCAGGCAACATGGAACCTGCCAGCATGCAGTTTACTACATGCATACTTGAAGCCATGCTTCAGAATTATTGGGCATGTCTGCACATTGTGCAGAGATGTTGTATTGCTGCCATGCTGCTGCCATACGTTCAAATTTGGCAAGACCTTACTAGAAATTTATGCACCCACTCCAGAGTCAGTTTAGCAGAAATGCAGCGAGAATTAAGTCAGACTGAACATGCACAAGAGACATTTCAAAAGTTATTCAGTAAACATTTTTGTTACATTTCATCAGATCATGTACATGTACGTGTAACTGTATCATCCCTCTCTTTTGTGATTCTTGTTACATGTAGCTTAGATTGAGACATGGAGGAGTAAAGATTCCTCCATGATTCAAGGAATGTTTGAAAATAAATTTATCATTTATGTAATATTCTCGCAAAATGAGAATCTGGCAGACAAAAATATGATACGTGGCTATCAGGGTGTGCACGTAATCTGTGAGAAGTTTATATATATTTCCTCGATCAATGCGAGTTACTTTTTGTAAAGAGATTTTCTCCTCTGTGGTGACTCTTTGTAACTACATGTACATTTCATTCTCTTTGGTGACTTGATGGAATTGTCTTCTAGCTGTTTTCCCACCAAAAAACTTGTTTGCATTTTATAGCTGGTGCACGTTCACAAACATGTACATGTATGTCTCAAGCACACTGCTGAACACTCCACCTCTGTATGTGGTTGCCAAATGTTCAAATTTTAGCCTGAGAAATTTAGAGATTCTGCTTTAAAAACAGCACCTGCATCCTTTGAAACTAAAAAAGAGATTTCAACCCTTTTTATCATTTTGGACCAGTACACTCTATTAACATCACAGCAACATTTTACATGTAAAGACCAGTTTATACTCCAGGTGAATGCTCCGCAAAGTGAATGTCACATCGTGCAACACTTGCAGCAAATTTCGCTTGATTTGAAACATAGTCAAGTTTTGTGAATTCGCAGCACAAATACCTTAAGAACCGATGACAAATGGGCTACAGGTACATGTAAATGTAGAATACAAAATTAGCCACAGACAAGTGTAATTGAAAAATGCATCTTGTCTTATGTGTAACATATTTCTTAAACATTTTTCCATGCCATCTTGATTCACAGTTTAAATCAAAGGAGTTTTTACTTATGGTTCAATTACATGACAAACATTGATGTTTTGCTTTTTGGTGGGGGAGGCTTGGAGTGGGGATATTTTTATTAATTAGCATGGCAAAACTCATTTTTGACTTTCTATATAATTTGCAACCATCTCTTGTCAGGATACCAGCAGTATGTACATGTACGGCATACAATTGTACATGTTATACTACATGTATATAGTGTCAGTCCCACACTAGTTGAATAATGTACTGTCAATGCACAGAACGCAATAATGAACTAGGCTTTTGTGCATTCCTGTTTTGATGCAAATTCACGGTGCTTACATGAGAACATCTAACCACTGAGTTTGAGTCACTGCAGCTTGTCAAGTGGGATAAAACTGCCTTCGCATTCCATTACTTCCCTTGTGCTTTCCTGTGCTTCTGTCAAGGGTATGGCTGGACATGTGCAGTCTGTGGTTGTATAAAGAAGTGGTCTTGCCCTACTCAAAGTGCCCCAGCCAGGTCAAGAGGTCATACATGTACATCAATTAAATTAACATGATTCCAAATGGTCAAGAGCAACGCACACCCAAACACAGATTTCTGGCCTCCCTATCGCAGAGCTTATAGAGTCAATTGCCACTAAATTCAATTATTTTTCTAAAGTATTTCATAATGTAGAGGCAACTTCCCTTTGCAATGTTTGACTACACTGCCATGTTTTGGCATTGTACTGTATATTTTCCCAAGTGCTGTAACTAGCTCAGCAGGTTGGCTACTTAAGCCAGGCCTGAGCGAGTGTGAGAAGCCATGTGCATGTCAAATCGAAAGCAGTCCTGCTGGCCCAAGTAAGACTGGGGGAATTACCTGCAATTGAAATTACTGGTCTTTGAATATTTACCAAATATTTTTCTCACCCTGCATTTGGCCTGCGTTTCTTCCTGAGGGCCAGAGGCAAATCAAACTGGCCAATTCCCGGTGACTTTGTTGCTGATGCCTTCCCGAAGAAGGCTTTGTTTGGTGACTGGGTCATTCCCAGCTTCACACCTCCAGATTGGCCGACAGACTTGCCAAAAATTGACTTCCTGGGAGATGATTGGCCGAGGGAGAGCTTGCTGGTGGGCGATGAGTGGACAGGGGAGGGTTTGCCAGAGGGCGACGAACCCGATCCCGATGCTTTAAAGGTGGCTTTGCCGGATGACTGGGCTGCCCCTGACTTTGCAACACCTGACTGGCCCACAGACAGCTTGCTTGATGTCGACTGGCTGCCAACAGGGACTTTGCCAGTTCCGGATTGGCCGGTGGTGAGCTTACCAGATGGTTGCTGGCCTGACAGAGATTTGCCCAGCAGTGACTTCACTGCCCCAGCAGAACTCACCTGTTTCGCCTGGGATGACTTGCCCACCCCAGCCGGATGTTTAGTTTTGGTTGTGTCTACAACTTTTGCCGCTGTTGGAGTTGTCGTTTTTACGGTGGCCATCTTTGGTGTGACTGGACTTGCCATGTCGGCTCAATCAGGCTCAGTGGCTCTCTTATGTAACTGGCCTGCACGCTTGTGTACTTTGACGAAACTGACCAAGCTGCAGTGATGTCAGCATGGGTGATGCTCTCCAATATCCATCATGATATCTACTGCATTCAAAGAGTGAAAATGCCAAAACATGATACATTCACGATTCACTTCATCAATTCTTGAACACATGCCACATGCAAATGTGCTCCTCTCCCCACCGTCCCCACATTTGAAATTTTGAAATGTTCAAGCCACTGTCCATTTTCTTTCATGAGTGCCCCCTTGGAAAAACAACATGTCGAACCCCAAGTACATGTACCCCCTAGGAAATTATTTTGTACAGATTCTGACCAAAATGCGTATCCCTTGCTTGGGACTTAAACCAGTGCATGCATCTACTGTTTCCACACAGGCACCCAAGGTGACACAAATCAGCATGGAATTATGCAAGGAAATGTTTAAGCTGTGGGAGGGTTAGTGGTGGAGGCTTGACGGCAGCTTGAATCAGTGCACGTGTTGATATTGAATTGATGGGCCATTGCTGTCACACTGTTATTGGGAGATCTTACACCCGTTTCTGACGGGCATTCAAGAGTCCCACTGAACCACATTAAAAGCAAATTTTGAATTAAGTACGGCAAAAGTTCAACATCTGAAACTCTCACATGTAGGTGCTAGCAGGCAAAAGATTGACACTTGAAGGTGCTCAGAATGACACCAGAGCGACTTGGTTTCAGATGTTGCTCTTTTCATGGGCCGAACCCAGTGCAAATTTATAACATGGTGCATCTGTCTGAAAACAAACTTTAATTGGGTCGACCCAAGTCACTCTTAACTCTATTTGGTTCGGCGCAACCCTCGAACGCCAGTCAGAAACGGGTGCTGCATTACCACATTTTGTTCATTTAACCTCACTGATGCAGCCTATGGAATACATGCTCATAATGGCACATGCGTTCAGCAGATACCATATACCGTTACATGTATACCGGAAGGGTCCTGTTTGTTTCACATGGATCTGGATCCTGACCGGTGGTTCATTGCTGGTTTGCACCATCTGTTATACAGGTTGTGTTGTCAGTGAGCCAACTGATTCAGATGGAATATGATGAGCAACAAACAGGCCCAAGCATGCACAGATTTGTCCAGCCAAGTTGTGACCAATGAACAGCAATGTCGAGTCAACTAAACGATACGTAACTTGGCCAAGACCCTTGGAGTCATTTCTTGCCATTGGCTGGCAATTTCATACTTTCATTCAGCATGTGGCCTGTGGTAAACAAAATTATTCAGACTGCCCAAACAAACTTGGAAGAAAAACCAACTCTGGCAAATTAGCTGGGAAAATATACAATATGTGCACACACTTTCAAGGGATAAGAATAAAAAATGTGTGAAAAGTGGAGAGTAATGGTACAAAACAGGAAAAAAGGTGGCAGAAGCAGTTCTGTGCCAAAGGATTACAGGTTACCAGTTTTGACTACACTTACATGTACATGTGCATGTCCATGTAGTGTACCGGTATCATACTTCCTGGAAAAACTGTTTCATACCAATTTACCAATGTGATCTACTGCACATTTCTGTCTGACGAGAGAACCACTAATGAATATGTTTCCGTCTTTTTTGTTTCAAAGATTGTTCTTTAAATTAGCACTTTCCCTCTGTTTTCTTAATGCACCACAAGATCGACAAGGAATTGTGCCCAGTTCATGAGATACATGTACACCATTCATGAATCAAGACCAGGTTTTCTGAAATTACCAATTATCCCAAAGCATACTTGATTTAAGACATACAACACATAGGCTATAATTTAATTTGCCATTTGAATACGTTTTTACCAGCTTGCAATTTGCACAGGTCATCATGACCTGTACGTTTCCGATTTGTACATGTTCATGCTGTGCAAGCAGGAAAATAAAATACATGTAAGTGTTCGTGACAAACAGAGCGAATTATTATGTCTTCTAAAAACCATGGACAACCATGGGATTAAACGGAGTAATAGAATATGTGATTGAAACAGGTTGACAACAAGAGACACACCAACGTGACTGCAAAAAGAACTTCGGAATCATGTGCATACGACTCCAGGAAAATTCAAATTTCTGACTTTTCAGCCATGCTGAAATGGCACATGGATTCCAGTATTTTCCAAGCCCATATAGCACCTCTTACCATGCGGTCCAAAGATCTCCATCAGAATGGTGCCTCATGGCTATAGCCAACTGAGCTAGAGCTTGGCAGCATTGACAAAAGGACTTCATTTGCATCTGTATACACACACATACTGAGGGGATTGGGTGCATACGCTCTCACTGGGGTCAAAGGGCAAATATGCAAATGAAGAGGTGTGGTTTTAAATGACATTATCAGTGTGTGTGGTGTGTGTATATGCAGAGTGCATGTACAGTACACAACATATACTGTACACTGAACACACATGCACAATGTACATGTATGTACATGTACCTACACTGCATCTTTGTGACATAATGTGTACAATGTAATTTACATGTACATGTACATACAGAAGTTTTTCCAGCTAGCTAGCTCACGTTCAGGTTGTGAGACTGCTTTTGTGTGGATGACAGCACAAATCATGGCATGAGTTTTGAACTATTTCAAAATTTGTCCACAACTGGTGTACCTGAGAAACGCTCGGATGGTGCGGTATGTCATGAGAATGGTCACAGTCAGATTGGAAGGAATTTTGACAATATATTTCCGGTGCTCTTTTGAGTCATTCACACAAGTGCCATCAGTTAAAACTCCCCATTAAGCGACACGCCGGTACTGACAGAAGGATGGATGTAAGATCCCAAAATTGCAACACACAAATGCAAAAATTGGATGGGGATTTTTGGATTGTTCCAAGGACGTAGATAACTTTGGAAATTCTAAAATGTTTCTGTAACCATGTTCAATAGATTATTTCTTTGCCCATTCCTAACGCTGGAAGTGTTTCACTGATACAAAGCAACAAAGGCATACATTGTGACAGAATGACTGAGAAGTCGAGGTGCCCTGTTGGGTGATACACCCATACAAAAATGGTCCACAAATACGTGGGTGCATTAATCTCTTCGTTCGATGGTCCCTTGTCGAAACCTTGAGTCTTGCTGAAATTTGTTGCACTGGATAAAATGTGACACTTCCATGCACAAACCCCTGCTTAGTTTGAACAGGTTGAACATGGAGAAAGGATGCTGACTTTTCACTATCCATTCAGACAACGAAATTGTTCATAATTTACAAAATATACAATAAAGAGAACCTTTTGATGTCTTTGCCAAAACACCTCATTCATTGCAATGGGTGTTCTCTTTAAAGTCTGCAACCGTATGTGCACTGTTTAGCATAGAAATTAATGAACTAATTTATTGAACATCATGTAGTGATACGATTAGTTGCATCTATCCTAAGTTACTTCACAAGGCTGGTGGAGGGAATGGCCACTCAACGGCACAATTTGCCTGAATATTACATGTACATTATGCAGTTTGTGATCTGAATTGAAACTACTCGTAGCTACATGTAGATGCCTCTGAGAGGACAAGCTCGGGCCCGGACAATTAATACACACATCTACTAAAAGTGATGCAGCGTTCCTATGAACACGGAGGAAAAGTGTGTTCTTATTCATTCATGCTATGAAATTGTAGTCAAGTCTATCACGAGTCCTTCCAGAGGGCCTGTCACAAATAGCAAGGTCAACAAAGGCTGAGGAAGGCTTTTGTTAGGGTTCATTGTGAGAAGCTTTTGTGGCATGATAACTGGTGAAACTGGCTTGTGATGTCTTGTACCGGTAGGGATTTGTTATGGACAAAGACACAAACCTTCAATACTGGTATCTACCTGTCTACTAGGAGCCCTTATGCTCCACAACTTGGAGAGTAATTTACAGTTTCATCTTACTGGAAGTGGTTAAAGCCGGTGTGCGACACCAAAGCCAGAGACAAACCTAGGTCTGAGAAGTGATTCTTAGGCATACCAACTACCGAAAGATAGAAGACCCCTAACACACCAGTACATACATGTACATGTACGCATGTACTAGGTACAAGTGCACTTTGACTCGAGAGTCATGGGTCGTGAACGAGCAGAAACTGGGTTGTTAGTTTGCAAGTTTTATTGACCTTTTCTTGTTCAGTTGAACAAAGAGAATCTGCAGAAGTAGGGTTCAAACCTGCCACCTCTAGAATGCTGCACCAGTGATCTATCCACAAACTTCCACGCAACAGTAGTCTCCAAAATGTGTTGATCTCTAGGCTACAGCTGCGTGATTTGCTGTTCTAATGTTTTGATTTTGGTGTGTACATTTTGAGCAAATTGGGTACAATGTAGACCAGTACCTAAAAATTATCAAGGGTACATTTACACGTAGTTAATATGTAAATATCAAGTTAAACTGTGACATGATTGCTTTGTTGGTTTGCAAAGCCAGGAGAGTTTGATGATGCCAAAAATCGGGCCTCAACCCTGGAAAATTTCAAGCCTGAAGAATAACTAGGAAAAGCAAAATGAACCGAAAAATGAAGCATTTCCTCAGTTTCTTGGGTGCACATCTGGCTCCTGCCCATGGACCCAGCATGTTCGCTGGCCGCAAGGCAAGCATGCACAGTGCAATGTACATGTATGTGCAAGGGCAGATCAGGGAGGGGCGGAGCAATGGGGGTATGTCCTCCCAGGAGCCAAACAAATTAAACCAAAAAATGAATCAAAGAAGGGCAACTTGGGGGGTCTATTTCCTACCCTTCCATAAGTGTGTAAAGAGTCCCAACATGTACAGGCAGCTCTACCTTCCAGAGAGGCCAAAAAAGTTTACTTGAAAAAAAAAATTCCAAAAATTGGACCTCAAAAACACCCCCCCCCCAAAAAAATTGGTTTGAGATCTGCCCTTGAGTGTCTCACTATGGGCCTACTGCCTCTGTCATGTGACTCATTGGTTGCAGACAAACAGGCTGAAGAAACTGGAGACCACTGGCCTACCAGGCTGGGTAGGGCACGAGTTCAGTATTTCAAAGGTTTCAAGTTCGAATCCTGCTTCAGTCAATTTTTCAATTCAATGTACACAACAGGTCATGTCCACTCAGCACAATATTTCCATTACGTTCATTTTCTGCTAAACACCAGATGCTACTACTGGATAGTACTTATAAACACAATACATGTACCATGTACAGTATGTAAACTATGTACAGTTTGGCATACCAGAATATGTACTGTACACATATATGTACATAGTACACATCAATTATGCTGTCCATTCTATCAGTTCAACCTTTCCATAGCTAAATCACAGGGCAAGTTCGATTGAGGACCACTAGTTAACTGGTGGTTGGCCTCGTGCATGTGCAGTGAAATTGAAGTGGAAACTGCACTGTACCTTAGTCAACCGTTGTCAGGTCATTTGGCCGAAGGAGAGAAAATGTAGCTGCAGGGAGGGTAAAATAGCAAAAAAGAAAAAAGGATAAAATGGTACATGTAGTTGACTAGTGACATACGGTTCATTCCGGCATTTTTCTTACAACTGGTCCTCTCTGCACTGTGCTATTAAACAGGGTTTATGGTAGACAACGATGCGACCAACCTCAATGGGCTGGTGGCAAATAGTTCACCATGGTCAACTATAGTCCTTGATCGAACTTGTCCATAGTAAACCTTTAAAATCAACCAGTTATAAGAATGGCAGCTCTCAGCGGCTGGAGCCAAAGAACACTGTGTCAATGAAAACATGCTAAGAATTTGAGGAAATGAAACAAACATTTACAGCATCAGGCATAAATAGAAAAGGCATTGCCCTAATTTCAAATTGCACAACTTACATGTAAAAAACAGACAAATACAGTACACGCTCTTGTCTCCTGATAGGGGCCTCTCACCGTTCTATAGCCGTTAGACAAGGGCCTTTAGGGACCATTCTTGACTGACCTTTTCAATGCTTTTGAGACATTTACAAAGGGGGTAAACACTTTCTTCCCTCTTACATGCACCCGGTACACTTGAAGCTGATAGGCCACTCACTCATTCATTACAAAAATAAGATCACAGGTCTTGTCTGAACTGGCTACATTGTGGCTACAACTCGTGTTTTCTGTCATAAGCCCAGCACAGTGAACAGCCCCAGTTGTAGGCAACAATGCCAACTTTGTGGCTCATTATTTTCAGGAATTAATGCTTCCTCAGAGTCGCGTATACATACATGTACACACAAACCTCCTAACAATTCTAACGATGGACTCCAATAGAGGTTTCAACTGAGTACAGATACAGTACTACAATGCAAACGACTGAGAAGCTTCTAGAATCACACGGGCCTGCTTAATTCATATGAATCTGGGTCTTGATAAGCAATCCAACAAGGCTGGCTTGCTCTATCCTCCATCCATTAGGCAGGTTCTGGTGGAGGTGAACCAATGTTGGATCACTGATCAAAATCCGGATCTATGCAAAACAGAGAACAAGCCAGCTAGTTTTTATATGAGAAAGCTAAGATTTTGGAGTGTACATGTGCATGCGCTGGAACTTCAGGAGAGCTGTTCGTATAAAATTTCAGGGCGTGATCTATTTTGATTCAAAGCAAGACGTTTGAGATGCTTGGTGGAAGCAAACATACACAACCAGTCCACTACTGTTTGTGTCACTTGGTGCATGTCCACATTAGCTAGTATTTGTCACCAACAATGGAAAAAGAGTACGTCTGCTGCCACCAAGGGTCTTGAAATTCTCCCGTAATTTTAATTAGTTTTGACTTTTATTACCTCCACTACCTTTATTTTAATCTATGGAAAATTTGGTGTGAATTCCAAAACTGTCAGACGTTACCAAACCTTGCATCTCTGGTGAATGGGCTTTATACTGTCAATGTGTGCATGAATTTACAGAGGGGTGTCTACATTTGCAAGAAAGTTATTTTTTGAAAACAATTCACATACCTTTTACCCGCATACAATAACCAATTAATTTAAGCACACTCTTTGTGGTACAAATGGCAAGCACACTTACATGTATACTGCACTCAATCTCCACAATGTCATTTATAAAAAAAGGTTAAAGAACATGTATAAATTATAAACAAATAAAACAAACCATTCCAATAAAGTTGTCAGCACTACCGGGCTAACAGATACATTGTATCAGTTGCCAATTTCAAGAATATAAACAGATTTGGTGAGGGTAGGCATGGTAGGAGTTACTCTGCTCAGTAAAACGGGTTACCATCCAAAGTTTCGTGTGACAGATATTGCCTGTGACTGGTTCCCAAGCCGTAAACAAAAATTTAGTGAGCACTATTTTTTGCTTAATGGCCGAATGGAATTCTGTCAAAGACGAAATAAAGTACATGTACATGTATATTGGAGCAGTGTCCCACCTTAGTGCTTGCACGTACAGTGTTCTGTTTTTTGGGGGAAATACACGTAGAAATAAGTAAGACTCAATGGCAAAACTCAGCACGAAATAAAGCCACTGTTGCACAACTGAAATTCTTTTAGCACCTGTAGTTCACGGATGAAACCTCCATTTTTGAACATACAGATTGTGTGGATTTTGCTTAAACTTTGAATATCATACCCAAACATCCGTTCTGGTCATGTGTAATATTTGGCCTTGCTTTTGTGGAATAAATAGTAGGCCTACTTGACATAGGTAATAGTTTGCAGTCCATGGGCATCAAGCAATGCATGCTTGATCATGTTGAGTTCATCGACAATACTGGCCAAGATATGATTCTGGTTTTCCATGAGCTTTAAGAAGCGCTCTTGGAAGTCTGTGGTTGGTCCAAAGACAGCATCCGATCCAGGCTCCTCTGGGCCTTGTCGCGTGCCCGATTTGGCATTGCTTCTGACGCTCTGGGGACACTCTGGCACTTTCACGCCATTCTCGACGACAGCCCTCTTGCACGTTGCATCATCTGATGCTTCCCCCACGACGGACAGGTGCAATGCCTCTCCAGTTGCCTGCAGATGAGGACCAGAGTCTGGATCTCCGTCCGCAGGATCAGCAACTTCTTCATAATCCACACGAATGAAATTCTCTTCCTTGATGTCCAGCTCAGCAGCCGAAGTTTGGATACGTCGCTTGCACGCCGGTGCGTCCTCAAAGTGTTTGCGCTTCCGATCATGATGGCTAGTAACCCGTTTCTGTTGGAAGCTGGCAGAGGGTGCTTCAGCATCTTCAGGTGGCCGGGGGACTGAACCGAGGTAGTACATTTGGTAGTATTCTTCGTATAGGTCGTAGACCCGAACTGAGCCTCTCAGCTTACGCTCGGGGGGTTTGGCCCCTTCTTCGCAGGTCTCAGCTTGCAGTAAGATGTCGCGATAGGCTCTACCTGTCTTCTTGAGGAAGTTCTGGACTACCAGCCCATCTGCCCCAATGCAGGAGCCCAGCATATCATAAAACTCGTCCATTCGGCGCAGCTCTTTAGCCATGAGGTAGTCTCCGTAAGAGTTGCGCAAAAGGCTGAAAAATTCCTCTACCTGCTCACTTCCCCAAACGAATCTTTTAGCCATTTTTCTCTCCTAAAACACAAATTGAACAAAACTGCGATCAGTGTTTTTAACCTCCAGGAGATTTTTTTGAAAGAGCTTGTTTCAAAACCACAACCCAATAAAAATGCTTTGGGCCGTTTTCCAAGCTTCAACTGTTTTTTTACTAGCTGACTTTGAAGCTGTAAGCCTCGTAATCAGTCTAATAGTGCCACAGAACATCAAATAAGATGCAAAAAAGCAAAAAATTACAATAATCCAATGTAATTTAAACGCTTCAGGCCATGGTTTTGGGAACGAAGCCTGAGACGGAGACGAAGTTGAGTATTGGAAAATGGCCATGGTACATGTATGTGTACACACGCAACCAACAGACATTCAATCTGAAGAGCCCTGGGGAGTGTCCAGGCAAATTTGTCCATGTTCAGACTCTAAACCCAAGTAAGACAAGGTAGTGTAGAATATGAAAACAGGAGATACATGTGCGGAATACACTGTGAACTGCAAAGTTTTCGAGAGAGCATAAGATATTAAACTGAATTCAAACATTAAAAAAAATCCCAAAATGCTTTTAAAAAAATGAAGTGAACTCAATCTGAGAGTATCCCTTAACACCAAAAAGCAGAGACTCTTTGATCCAACAACAGCAAAGTGAGATAGCTGCTGAAACCAAGATAATCCACGATCTACATGTACATGAACAGATCCTAAAAGCTAGAGATCAGGCCTCCTGCTTTATTTCAGTATGCTAAAACCACTTCAATCTGGCACGACAGAAATTTGTCTGTTGTTGGATCTTGTTGGATTAAGCATGGTAGGCAAATTGGTTGTGGTACATGTAAATGAAGGCATGTCAAAATCCCACAATTATGAATGAAACTCACTTGGAAAGCTCTAGTCCTTGACTGACGGTCTTCGGTGGTAGCAGCAGAGTGCACAGGCATTCGTTGACTAACACAGATGACAGTGAACAGGCAGTTTTAAACGTTGAGGATAGTGAGCCGGGGAGGCGCTTAAGGTTATACCGTAAATCTATGACGCGGATCGGTTCACTTTGCATCTATGATTGCGGGTAGTCCAAGTCACATCAGCCGTGGTTAAGTCGTCTGAGTAAAGCCCTTCAAGAAAAGACACAAAGCAGATTTAGTTCCCGGGTTTTTTACATGCAACATGCTGACCATTCTGTTTGCGGGATCCCTGTTCAGCGACACTCATTGTGGCTAGGTTCAGTGTCCTGCCAACGGCTCAAATTGAAAAGAAAACACTGATTTTCTCATACTTTTACCCAAATGAACTAAAATATGAGAAAAAAGTTAACTTTGGTCTTTCACTTGGTTGGACTTTACTCAGACTTCAACATCTGGCAAACATCAAACGTCAAACACACATAACCAGCAAGCACTTATGCACAGAAACTTGCATTTGGGGTCGTTGCCAGCGAGAATGAAGTGTTGGTAATCTACATGTACATGTAAAGGTACATGTACATGTATGTACACTGCACATCACACTTAAGGATTGTCGTTGGAGGGTAAAGGGGTCTGAATTTCTCTGCTGGCCATGTGCGGATGTGCCGTGTCCCTGGGCAAGCCATGTTACCCCAACTTGCCCCTCGCCACCTTCCCCTATTGGTGAGTGCTTCATGTGGGATGGACTGACTTCCCATCTGTAGTAAACTGAAATATTCTCAGTTGTTTCTTGCCAAGGAAACCAATGCTAACAGTGGCTTGACAAGCCAGGTTACTCATTTTTACTCTCAACAGGCAAATACTGTGACCTTGGCATAAATATGAGAGTATGTTGTGGCGAAAGGCAGTACAATTAGATAGTCATTTGGGAAAGTGTCTGGTTTCATGAGGAAGACTTGAATCGTCTTCCCCTTGTGGAAAAGATGGTACATGATCTCATGTGTAATTGTGAGTGGTGCCATCCTATCTCTCTGAGTAGGCAGACATGTAGTGATACCTGTGAACTGTCCTGATGCTTGGCCCCTCGGCGGGGCAGGGGTATAGCTACATGTACTTGTATGAATAATTTACCATGTTACACTTGATTGGTGGATTTGCATGTTAGTTATCTACACAGCAGTGACAACAGGTGCATGCAGACACAAATCTGGTCCTATAGGCACATGTAGCTTTGCAGCCAATCATTACAGCTATGACAGATCACTGGTACATGTCTACATCGTGTATGTGTGCAGTGCGTTTTTATAGGGCAACGGACTGAGAGAGTAGATCCTCAGAGTGCACCCAAAAATATTAATGTGGTGGTACTGTATACGTGTCTACGTATGTGAACATGGTGAATACCAGTAACCTCATTTGTAAGTGCTGTACTTTAAATATACAATATACATGTACACATGTACATGTGCATGTACAAATACATACACCGTAGGTGTACATGTACATGAAGCTGCCATTCTGTATCAGCTATCAACCTGACATGTTCTCTTCTCCCATGCAACACTGCAGGGCGCGATTGGTCGATCTCCATGTACAAGAACGGTCCTATCGTTGTACAATCTGTTGATCTTGTAATTAACATTTTGAAACTCTACGTCCTCTGTATCTGAGCAGGTGGTGTTTTTTTTTCTAATTGGCAGTCATGGCATTTGTGAAAGACTGCTTCAAACAGATCAAATCGCGGAGACATACTGACCCACAGACCGATCCAGTGAGCCCCGTCCACTGCTCATGTGGGTACTTAATTAGCATAGTGCTCTTCTCCAATACCACACTTCGTGTTCCTGCCGTGTGTCATATGATGCCTGTGCAGGTACACGTGTGTTGGACCTCTCTGCATATACAATGTATGTCAGACGTACTGTACATGTAAATCACAATTGTGACTGGTCAGAACACAGTGGGAGTATAACGGATTGGTCTGAGCACTGTGCAAGTTGACATGTTGACCGATTGCAATGTCATGAAGAATGACTGGCCGTGCAGATCAGTTGATATCACACTGCAGTCTGCACTGTTGCTCATATCTCTGGGTTCCATGCGGATTTGTGCAATTGTGCAGACTGACCAAGGACCAATCATGGAGATCAAATATTGTCATGATTGTGCACATAACCAATCGTGTACATACGACCTACTGGTCGTGTACCCCCAGAACTGTGGGGTTCGACATCCGTCACGTTCCCACGAATGTGGGAGCACGACAGACGATGGAACGCACCGTTCTGGTGAAGCACATTGGCTGATCAGGCACATCGAGCAATCGTGCAGACTGATGCCCAACATCATCAACTCGGCCTAGTCGTCAATTTCACAACCAACCTCTGAAATATAGCTACAATTTCAGTAAACAAAGGAAACAAAACAAAAGCAATCAATCTGTAAACACGTCATATCCGTCGTTAAACGATCTGCAATGAAAAAAAACCCAATGATTTTACATCAGTCCTGCACAGAAACACTTACCAAACCCAGGATGAGTTGGTTGAAATGAAGCAATTGGTGTTAACAATGTCCTTTTTCAGGGAGTTGTTCGCGCCCCCAACGCCAAAGTAAGCACATGTATTGATGTAATGTACATGTACAGTACGTACATGTATGTGTTCAATTGACAGGTGAAATGCACTGTGGGAATGAATTAAACAGCCGTCGCATAATAGCACGATATAGCAAGCTCAGCACGGACGCTGCGCATGCGGTCAAAGTGTTATACTAGCCTGGTACTCGGCGGCTACTTGATAACTTGTTTCACACAACGAGATATCAGCCAAAACAAACCAGACGGTTGTTCACTGCGCTTTCGATGCTTCTCCTATCACGATACAGGAGGAAACCCTTCGTTTCAGTCAGTTTCAAGTCGAAACCAAGCCGAAATAATGGCAATCCGGAGGCGTGGCGGGAGCACCAAGAATCCACCGATTCTCAGCCATGAGTTTGTGATCCAGAATCATGCAGACATCGTGTCGTGTGCTGCAATGCTCATTTTGCTCGGTCTAATGTTTCAGGTTTGTATTTCGTCTGCACAGCAGGACGGCAGCACCACTGAACAAGAATTTCACGTGTACTGTGCGATTGCCACATCAGCACAACTTTGTGCACAAACTGAATGGGGGTTCCCCATATGGCAATTCATAAAGTAGCACAGTTAGACAAGCATGTGTTTTGCCACGAATGCATTCCTTTTAGGCTGACTGCATTAATTATTTGTATATGTAATTGAGGTTTGCTCATGTATCTCTCAGTTTCATTTAAAAAAACAGAGCAAAAGAAAACGAATTGCATCAGTTTACAAATGCTAATTTAGCCTGGGTCAATGCCTACATGTACATGATATCACATCCCACCTCCATCATGACCATGGTAAGGTCCACTCAGAGTTTAGCAATATTTCATGTCACTCTGTTACTGTGACTAGTTCAATCATATCAGTAGAAGGAAGTGCAGTGTTTCTTTCTTCATGATCTTTGACAGTTTGAGCATGTTACTTATCAGCAATTTAGTCCAATATTGCTAACTAGCCACTGACTAGGAAGCCTTTTTGTTTTATTTGGTTGCAACTGTGTAATTCGAAAGTTTTTTATTTCTTATGTATCAGCTGGTAGCCTGTTTAAGATATTGTAATTGTCTTTCTTTTTAATCTTTTTAATGGTATTTAGTGTACAGCACTTTGTGATGTCGTTGACATGGAAAGCGTTTTTAAATAATTCATATTATTATTATTATATTGAAAAATTAAATTCTGGGTTAGCCTACATCAGTAGGCCTATGTTAACTCTTCTTCATACACTGACACGTCGTGACTGAACTTTTTAAATTGGTAAACTGATCAAGTTGTTCTGAAGTGAAACCATTCTGTTGGAGCTTGTGTTGCTTGTCAGGCTTTCAGCGTGGCCTGCTTCCGTATTCGTCTCACTTTCTGAACTCGAGTTTACACAAACCTTACCCAAGATTCAAGAGGCCGATGGGCAGTGTTATTTAATTCAATCTAAAGTCTTGCTAAGTTTATCATTGTGCGTACGTGTATTACAGGGGATTATGATTAGTTGTTGCAACATAATGCAACAAAGTGCAAAGTAGTACAACGCACTCCCACAGCAGATTTTGTTGCTTTCTTCAACGCACAGTATAACCACCAACCTTGGTATTATACATTTTTATTGATTACCTTATCCAATAATATGCAACAGTTGTTAATCTCTGTTGCCTTTTACTTCTTCAAGGAAGCTTTTTGAAAGCAAAAATGGTCACTTGTAATTTTACCTCGTCCTTATCCCCATACATGTAGTTGGTGCACACGTGTAATGTTTCAAAACTGCTGTCAGCTCAAAACTCGCATGCAAGTGAAACAAACGCTGACAGGGAATCTTGATTTTTCTTTCAAATTTCCTGTTGCAGATTACCAGTCCACTCTCGTCAACATTTGTTGCCATGCAATATAACGTGACAGTCAACAATACTGAAGGTACGGGATGCACCCTCATCATCTGCTGCAGTGCTTCAAAAATTTCCTTTCATTTGTGGGATTTGCCCTTGAGATTCAGTGATGCAATTCCCACAGCTGCGAGTTGAGTTACTGTGTGCAGGCATAGACCGTGCAGGGTATAGACCGTAAGGGAGGGGGGGCGGGCCACACCGATTTCTTTAACCCATGCAGTTTGAGCTACAGTTTACTGCCTGGCCACTCTACTTAGCCAAAGACTTGACCTGAAAAAGTGGGGGGGGGTATTACATGTAAACGAGGCGCAAGACCATTATGTGAATGACATTGTAACTGTTTGTGGGAGTGCTATTGTGACAAAAGTACACAAAACTTAAATCTTAAAACAAATCTTATTGTGTGCTAGCCCTAACATTTTTGTTTGGACGCATGGTGGAGAGCATTAGTGGTGTAAAAGTGATTAGGTTTCTCTCTTTTACACCCTTTCCTAAGCAAGGAGTCAGTATTCACCCCAGTATCGAATCAGGCATTTCAAACTATAGCCAAGGGACCTCCCCCCCCCCCAGGTCTGACATCTGAAAGCTACAAAGTATGCTTGAAGACTTAATCCTCATCCGTTGGAGCAGGTCACACTTGGATCTGAGAGAGTCTGTGAAACATGCCTACTCACTTCTTCCTTCTTTCAGATCCGGATGCTGAACCCACGACCCTCTACCAGCATGGCCTATTAGACATCTTTAGTGTGTTCTTTTACTTCCTCATCTGTGTGGTGATCCATGCCGTCATCCAGGAGTATATCTTGGATGTAAGTAGGAGGCAGGAGGTTGACGTCCCCCTGGCTAGTTCCTTAAATAAAACAAAGGAAAGACATTGATCTGGACCCCTCAAGAGGTTATCCATGGTTTTCTTGGGATTGAAACTGTCATACATGTAATTTGAAGGACAAGGAAGATTGTCCATTCGTATTTGGGTGATTCTAGAAATTAGAGGTCCGACTTGGGGACATTGTGGTGTTCTGTTACGGGTGAAACCATTCAGCTTGTCTGGATGGATCTAATATTAGTACCGTTCACATTCTGTAGATCAAACAGTATTACATTGTTTAGGACCTGTACAATATACAGTTCAATCTGCACAATGTTTGATTATGTGGTTACAATTTTACACGAAGAAAAGTTGAATGGCTTCACGTGTAACAGGACACCAAGATGTCCTCAAGTTGGACCCCTAATTTATAGAATCACCCATTTGTGTACAGAGAGAGACGTGGCATTTGTGTCTCTGAGCAAGGCATTGTACTGTGGTAAATGTTCTCCATGAAAGAGAACACAGACTAGTAATTAGAAACAGGTGATTGTTGCAACCAACATATGCCATCTCACTGTCAATAAGGAGCTGAGGTATCTATTGGTGTGATGGTCAGGGGTAACAATAATCCTCACTTTTCAGCATAAAACCACATGGCTGCTTTACCATCCACTGGTGACTTACTGGACCCACGTTCCTAACTGTAACCCTCCAAGATCTTTAGGTTTTGAGGGAATGAAAAAATTTAAAAAGTGAGGCCTGGTCACAATTACATCATAATAAAGGGCTTAAAGGGTAGTTGCAATCAATAATTGTTTTATTATAAACGTTCAAAAGGTACATGTACGTGTACCCTTGCGTCTCAGTTGACCTTAGTTTAGCTTTCGTTTCAGTGTCTAAGGATATTTTATTGTCTTTTTGATATTTATGCTAATGGATTTCCATATTCATGAGGAAAATGGTGATGTCATCCCAGAACAAAGCCTCAGTGTTACATTGGTTTGTACCCAAAAAGGTCCTGTGTTTTTGTAGATTTTGCTGGATTCAGTTTTCTCTACTTCGCTGATGCACTGTTTATGTGCATAGCAATAAGCAAGCATCAATCCCTTTCTCAAAAATGTTTTCAGTAAGTAAACTCTGGGTTCGCAGTTTGAACAGAAAAGCGCCCTAGATGGCATCACAGCAACAGCAACCTCAGTTGTCTTGGAAAGCATAAATAATTTTAAGTGTTTAAAAAGGGCGCCTTTCCATGCATTTAACTAAAGTGGAATATAAAGGGGGTTTTCACACATTGAACTGTTGAAGAAGAATACAAAGTCGAAGAAAAACTGTGTCGAAGAAAAATTCATTGCAGTTACACTTCAAAATTGTTTGAAAGTTTATAAGTACAGAAATTCTGTTGTCTTTCAGAAAGAAAGATTTTGAGATTTCAAGAAGGTTGTAAGAGTTTGGACTCAACGTTCAATTGTGTGATTATGGGTGTACGTAAATCTAGAATGATCAATTTCTGGTCTTGGCTTGGCAGAAACTTAACCGTAAGCTGCACCTGTCCAAAGTCAAGCACTCCAAGTTCAACGAGTCGGGCCAGCTGCTGACCTTCTACCTGATGTCTGTGATCTGGGGTGTCCACGTCATCGTCAAGGTGAGTTAACATCAGACTTGCAGGGGGGAAAGTGACCCAGTGCTTGGCAGTTTTGACCCTTCATCAGGGGACCAGGGAGACACTTATCTTGTGGGATGGTCTACAGATTTTATAGATTGAATGTTCAATTCTGCACTCTCGTCATATTTCCATAGATTGTATGCTCTTAAGTTGAAAACTCTAATACTTTCTGAATACGTCACCTGTACCGACTAGTATTGTATTTTGATGCATTGTATTATCTCCTGCCTGCCAGTGTTTGTCCGTATGTGTATCATTGCCAAAAACATGTTCATGTCTTGTATCGTCCTTTGTTATAATATGTATGTCTGTCAATAGGTTAGGGTGCATAAGCAAATCTATGCTTCACCCTTTACCTAAATGTTGTTCTTTAACGTGTTAACCACTACCAGCCGGGGACTCCGAAATCGGAGCCGTATGGTTTATATGTGTGACCGGGGTCTCCGAACTTGGACAAAGGAAACAGGGCCCTGTAACAAAAGACCGTACTCCGAACAAAAGACCAGGCTGCTGGGCATGACCGGCCTTTTTTCGCTCTCAAAAGTGGTGATAATCCAGCGTTATTTTGAAACCGTATACCAGGGTTTGGGGTATTAAGAGCAAGCGGATTACCACCGGGGACAAAAGCTCTCCACCACCGCAGCGATGAGCCACACAGCACCGCTGCATGCTAATCTGGCCCCTATTGAAAAGAGGTCAGCAGTGCACTGAGCCAGGTTCGTGAACAAAAGACAGTTGTATAACACCGCACAATCTGGGCTCTGTTTACAAGGCTGCAGGCCTGGCTGAAATATTCGGGCGTCAATGAAGGTCACCTGTCAACTTAGAGTAGTGCCTGAAGATTACTCTGTGTGGCTATAAACGACTGTTAAATGGAATGATGAATTGTTGAAGGATTTTGAAAACGGAAAAAATGATAGTCATGCCGGCCCAGCATCCTCAACATTGAAAAATGCCCCGGCACGAAGTGGTTAATGTGTGTTAATAAAGGTTGCGATTTTTTTTTTAAACCCACTTACCTGCACCATTCTTATTCTTTTTTTTTTTCTTTTCTTGCAGGAGGGATTGACAGAGAACATCTCCCATCTTTGGGACGGCTACCCCTACATCCTCAAGTCCTTTCGCTTCAAGTTCTACTTCATTGTACAGGTGCATGTTGTTCCTTCCAAGAAGTGATGTACAAGATAGCTTGGGTGCTAAACGATGTAATGTACCATGTATAAGCATTGTGCACACAATTTGTCAGTATGTAGTGAGTCATTTTTTGATAGGAATGATGAAATTGGCCTTATGTGAAACTTTGTCTTATGCAAAAAGTATGGTTAACTGTAAGCTGTGAACTTAAAATGATGCTGTCAGTTGAATTGCTAAAAGGGAGGTAAATATAAATCCGAAAAAATCATAAGCAATTGTTTGTTCCAGTGTTTCAGTTGAGACCTCTTAAGACCTTCAGGCAAGACCTCCAGTCAGAATTAAACAAGCTAGTCAAATGAACTACAATAAAATAATAGCTAGTCTTGTGGCTGGTCTTGTGTCTGGTCTTGTGTCTGGTCTTGTGACTGGTCTTGTGTCTGGTCTTGTGACTGGTCTTGTGTCTGGTCTTGTGTCTGGTCTTGTGACTGGTCTTGTGACTGGTCTTGTGTATGGTCTTCTGGATGGTCTTGTAACTGGTCTTGTGTCTTGTTTTGTGTCTGGTCTTGTGTATGGTCTTGTGACTGGTCTTGTGTCTTGTTTTGTGTCTGGTCTTGTGTCTTGTTTTGTGTCTGGTCTTGTGACTGGTCTTGTGTCTTGTTTTGTGTCTGGTCTTGTGACTGGTCTTGTGTCTTGTTTTGTGTCTGGTCTTGTGACTGGTCTTGTGTCTTGTTTTGTGTCTGGTCTTGTGATGGTCTCGACTGCAGCACTAGTTTGTGTTTGAAACAATTGTTTCCCCTATTGATTCAATGCTGTGCCTGTTTTCCCATTGCAGATTGCGTATTGGCTTCACATCTACCCAGAGCTATATTTTCAGAAAGTTAAAAAGGTGAGAAATGTTGATGCAAAAAGTTGATCAGAAATGTGAATGTGAATCAGTTTGGTATTCCAACAGCATATGCCAATGTGTGCATGCATCTGAGGTCATTAGGGAACAGCAATATACATGTGTGAGGTCTACCCTATCAGCATGGCCATACGCCAACACCCACTCATGCTTCATTCTCAAATGACCTTGCCTTTTTGTAACACTCGCTCATGCCTCATTCTCAAATGACCTTGCCTTTTTGAAACACCCACTCATGCTTCATTCTCAAATGACCTTGCCTTTTTAAATCACCCACTCATGCCTCATTCTCAAATGACCTTGCCTTTTTAAAACACCCACTCATGCTTCATTCTCAAATGACCTTGCCTTTTTGAAACACTCGCTCATGCCTCATTCTCAAATGACCTTGCCTTTTTAAAACACCCACTCATGCCTCATTCTCAAATGACCTTGCCTTTTTAAAACACCCACTCATGCTTCATTCTCAAATGACCTTGCCTTTTTAAAACACCCGCTCATGCCTCATTCTCAAATGACCTTGCCTTTTTGAAACACCCACTCATGCCTCATTCTCAAATGACCTTGCCTTTTTGAAACACCCACTCATGCCTCATTCTCAAATGACCTTGCCTTTTTGAAACACCCACTCATGCTTCATTCTCAAATGACCTTGCCCTTTTGAAACACCAGACTGGCTCATTTTTGTATACAAATATTATTATCAGAAATTCTCACCTGTTTTGATGGGTGGTCTTATTCGGAAGTACTGTGGACTCGCTACACACATTGTAAAGGGTGCTAAACAGCATTTCAGCGAGGGGATGTAACTAGACTTCATGTTTTAGTAACCCTTATAAGCTGTTCATTTCTTTGCATTTGGAAATCAATTCACACAAACCAGGGATAGCAGGATTTTTGGGAGGGGGGGGAGACTAAATAGGCTGGTCCCTTCTGCATGATATTCTTGCCAACAAGCAGTCTGGAACCAGTCTTAGCCTTCACTCGTTTGCACTAAATACAGCTTCACCAGATCATCCTTGTGTGGCTCTTTTGGTGTATGGAAAATTACCATAAATATTTTTAATGAAATTGTTTTTTCCTCATAATTTCATGGATGGTCTACAGATTTTTTGTCCCCATTTTTCTGTGTTTTCAGGAGGAAGTTAGTGCACGCATCAGATATGCGTCCTTTTACCTTGCCTTCATATTGGGGGCATACATTCTCAAGTAAGTGGGGTCACATCAGTGTCCAAAACAGAAGAGGGGTGGAGTCGGGTTAGGTTGGTGGGGGAGGGGTTTCAAATGGAGTAAAAGAAAAATAACTGAAGAAAATCCAACAGTCTACCACGATCAAATTTTGTCAGAATCGGAAGTTGTTGCACCACGTAAAGCTTCCCTGCCCAATTCTGTACCTGACTGCTAGAATTCCCCCTTTTTTTGGAGCAAAGTTCATGGAGAGTAGAAATGGAGTTGTGCTAAATTATCCTGCTCGGGGGCACACAATTATAGTCAGAAAGGCAAATAACTGCTGTAGCTAGTAATAACGTACCACCTGTGGGTGATGGCCACAGATAATATCCAGTGGCCCTCTGAGGCAGGTATATTATATCTTGGCTGCCAGTCACAACGGAAACACTTCCTATAGTGTTTGTGGTTGCTGCAGGATCTAATATGAAAGGGTCAAAGAAACTGAAATTCTAGTGGTATTGATAATGGGTAGCTCTGTGCGTTCTGCACAGTCTCAGTGTACTGGCATCGTTATTTCATTGTACCCTTACTGTTATCATTCCTTGGATCCATCTCAATAATTTTGTCCTTCTCTGCACTCACACGGATCCATTGATACCCTACCCTCAGAAAGAGAGTGACTTTAGTAGAGTTTAAGTGGCTGGCCCAAGGTCACAATATTTAGCCAGCAGCTGGATTCGAACCCCAGACTCTAAGATTGGGGATTTCAGACCCTAGCCCCCAGGCTCGAACATCCCCAAAATGATGTTGTGAAATCGTGATTGTTGATATTGTTTGTACTGTTCGTGATTGCCTTTCAGCCTTGGACATCTTGCCCTGCTGTGCCTTGTGATCCATTACATTGCTGAGCTGACATTCCACCTCGCACGACTCCTCTACTTTGGAGAGAAAACCGAGTTTTCGGACCCTTTGTAAGTTGGCATTTTGTCCGTTTTTGGAACAAAAGCAGAAACTGGTGTGTTGAGGCTTTTCAAAAATTCCTGATGGAAAATAGCTCACTCTGTAAGGCAAACGTCTTGCAGACTTGTCAAAGCCCAATTGCATTCATGTTAGGGTGTGTCAAAGAAGTTGGTTTTACACATGATCTAGCATGGTACTTGCATTCTGGAGGATTGAAGGTTCTAATCCAGTTAATTTCTGTGTCCATCTGTGAGAGTACCATGTAAGTGTAGGCACCTACATAGTTAGTTTCTCTACATAGTTTGATGATTGTATTCAAAAAGCCACATCCATATCCATTTAACACTATCCAGGCTTACGATATTGCTGATATCACTTGTATCTTATCTTTGGGGTTTGGTCACTGGCTACATGGTGTTTTGGGTTTTATAGCCTCAGACTGGCACTCATTAACCCTAACCCTCCAGCCCATTTTGGCTACAAACTCGGCCAGACGCATCAGTCTGCGTCTTTGCCAAAATGGCTTGTCTGCCCAGTGTAACAAGAACCAACAGGTCAACTCTCCCAAAGGCCAACCAGCTTGGGAGTCTGTGGTTGCCAGTCACCAAAAGATCCATCAGTGGTATTCTTTAATGACCAGTTTGTTCGGCCGCTGTTGCCCAGTGCTTCAAAGCTGTTCCACCTGATGGACTGTGCTGAGTCTGCCAGGGCTTTAGGGTTAAAGATATTGACAGACTGGAATAACCACCAACATAGGGCTGGTTGGTTGAAGTATTCTAGCGATTGCAGGTTCAAATCCCACACTAGGTAATTTTTTTTCTCATAATGAAAGAAGGTCTATTTTGGTGCCAGACTGTGACAAAATGTTTAACATTGCATATATCCCCTGTGGTCCGGTTTGTAGGTTTAGTCTGTGGCTGGTTCTTTTCCTGATTGCCCGCCTCAGCGTGGTGACCTTGACTGTTCTGGTGGTCTGGTTTGGACTGGGCAAGCTGGAGAACAGCGGACTGGACATCAAGGCGGGCAACTTCAATACACCGGTCATCAGGTACGGCATCCCGGTTGGCCAAAGTCCACTCTGGTATCCCCCGATTGAGGGTTTTAAAGTTATTTGAAAGGCATTCTTTGGATGCAGAAATAAGAGGTTTTACTTTTATTGGCCGCAGATCAAGTTGTGTTGTGTTTTCAGATTTTGTTGTTTTGAAATGGGTGGGAGGTTTATCGGCATTAAAGCAGAAAAGGCGTGTGAATTTGTGGTGTTTATGGGAAACAGGTACGTGAGTGTGCACAATAGGAACCTTTCCAAATTCAAAGGGAAACCGATCGGGGAAAAATATATTAATTTTGTTTTTCAGTGTGCTCCATAACAAGTTTCAGACATGACAGAAGATTATAAAGTGACTGTTTTCAGTATGTCAACATTGTCAGTGTTGAACAAGAGGTCATTAATTACTATAACCATAATGAAATGCAAATGTGATGATTTGTACTTCTCAACAAAAAATGTCAAAAACCTTTCTTTTTTGTTGTCTGACAGGTTGACTGGGTAATTTTTTGATATTGTTACAAAGAGTTCATCCCGTAATTTGGAGTGGGTTCAACTGGGCGCTTAGTCCTGATGTACAGCCCAAAAACTGGAGGGGAAAAAAACCCAGAGATCTTTGTCAGTTTGCGGTAGAGCAGAGGGGTTTCCATCCTGATTAGCGTTTGACAAAGGACTTCATCTGTTGCTAGTTATATACGCATAAGGTACAAAAATGTATGGGCAAAGTCAACAGAATTGAAAATTGATTGAGGAAGAAGTTGTCATTTATCATGGACATGTTGTTAAAAGACTCATTGATTTGACCTGTTTGAATAGGGATATGTGTCTTCAAAATGAGCAAGTTATTTGGCGGAAAATGTGTAGAAAGACTGGTAGATTTGTCAAGGCTTTGAAGAACTGATGTCGTCATCACTATCCCCATTTTGCATGCGGAGTTTGCCTCTCATCTTGCAGGGTTAGCATTCTGGCGGGAGTGTCCCTCTTTCAGGCCTGGCTGCTCTGGATAGTCCTAACCTTCCAGCTACGCCGACGACGAGAGAACCAACAGGCGGCCGCTCCCCGCAAGAAGACCCCAATGGGCAAATCCAAGGACAAAAAGGCCAAGAAAGATGAAGGTAAGGCCCCTCTTGACCTTTGACCTTCGACCGTCATTTTTAGTCCACTAGGTGTGCAGGGTTGTAGACCAATAATTAAGCTGCTTTAGGAGCAGTGATCAATACTTCCCTTCAAAAACTCAGGAAAATATGAGTATTGAAGATGTATACATCATCTTAAAATTTATTTGCTCATCTTTCAGTTGCTTTTCAAACTTTCTTGGGTTAACTGATGATTTTTGAAGACAGTTCTTCTAAAGATGATATTCACCATCGGTAATCACTATTTTGAAAATCAATATCACACTCATTGCAAAGTAGCTTCCAGCCCTTCTTTTTACAAGCCATTGTGTGCTTGTGCCACAAAATACTCTAATAATTATAGCTAAGAATTTGATAATCACATGCATTTTTAAGCCTATTTTATGAGCTTCATTCATGAGTTGGCCTTATTGAAGCAAGGTTAACTCTTCATTTTATGAACTTGAGTCTACTGGTAGCTATGAAAGCATTAAAATTAGTTTTTATGACAAATTATATGTAGTACTGATCTGTTCTGATGACTAATTTAAAATTTATGATTAAATGTAGCTGTTTGAAGCCAGATTTTGAAAAATACTAACTGGGAGGCTTGGAATCATAAATCAGTTTGCTAACACCACATTCAACAGTTAACAAGCTATAAAAAGATTCAGGAAACAAGATCTAAGATGGCTGCCCAGTAAAGAACGTCTTGAAGGCAGTCTCCCTGGCCCACATGACGCACATCTTTCTTGTTACAAAGGCCGCCCTGCAGCGCACAGTGTTTACAGAGTACATGTCGTATATTGTTTGCATTGTTTGGAGCCAGAGTTAATGGATCAACACTTTAACAACAACACTTTGCACTGGAGACGGCCATTGTCTCACTTGATAAAGAAGACGTGTACATCGTTATTTTGCAGAGAAAAAGGCCTCTCTGTCTAGTTTCAAATGTACAACGTAAAGTTTCTAACCGTACACTTGACTTCTTTTAACATCTGGAAATTGTAGTATCTTAAATATTGTTGTAATCTAGTCCATCATAAGTCTTAACAGGTCGTCCAGCCTTGAGACATAAGCCATTCAAGTAAATTGTGACAACAGCACTCCTTTGCCATCATCCATGCTCCTTTTACTTAAAATGACACTTGTAAACTAACATGTGATTGATTTCTTAGGGGCCGTCCATAAAGTACGTAGGCATGAAATGCCAACTGTTCAGACCCCCCCTTCCCCCGTACACATGGTGTACGCAGTGGCTTTCACAATTCCGGATGACGCTGCCGGTCTTTGCGTCATGAGTAATGTTGCCTTTTTCTAATAATGGGCGTTGGCACGGGAAGATAAATGGTGGGGTGGACGGTGGAGAATACTGTGTTCGAATTTCAACGCACGAAAGCAAACTCTGGTATTTATTTGTATGAGAAAGTGTATTGATATGACGAAAAGATTCATCTTGTGACTTCCACATAGGAGGGTTTTAATAAACACTACTTTCATGTGTCTTTGAAGCATCTTTTGGTTTTCCCTACAGTCAACAAGATGCTGAAGGCAGAGAGCGTGGAAGACGAGGGATTTAGCGACATGCCCGCTGAGAATGGAGGAATGCGCACCAGAAGCAAGAGCAAGAAAAAGTAAAAAGCAGAGCAGTCCTTTTCTTGTCCTTTTTGGTCATTCTTAAAAATTTCTCATTTGCGTTTTTGTTGCGTTACTGAGTATAGCCTCTCAGTGTGTTTCAGCATTGAGAATTTCTGTGTTTTTTTTTTTTTCAAAAGGGAGTTAAATGACTTGGCCAGTTTCACGAATATTTCTCTGACATAGGATTGTTGGCACTGGGCCCTTTTTAAACTAAAATTTGACCTTTTCCATAAACTTCAAGTTTTGTTTGTCATCTTTTCTTGCTTCTTTTTTTTTCCACTGGGTTACTTATAAAGTTTTCCAATCATGTAAATATTGTACAAAGTGAAGCAATGTATCCCCGGTGCATTGGATCTTCACAAATTTCCATGGAGTTGTGCCATGTGAAACAGCAGTCCTTAGAACTTAGTTACCTTCGATGGTTCTTCAAACTGTTGACTTGGTGTACAAGCATTTGGACATTACTAGCATTATTTTGTCGATGATTGTCATAAGCTCTTTTTGGTAGTTCTAGCTTTTAAATGGGAAAGTGTAAGGGATTAAGTGATTTCCAGCTGCATTTTCTTTTGGCCCTAATTAACATTATTAAATATCTTTTAACAAGTTGGGAGTAGAATCCATGCATGGTTAATATTGATGGTAAAATAGGCGGTTTCCTAATTTAGTGTATTAAAATATAAGGAAAAGTGGTACCTTACAAGTTTTTGTGTTCCTTAATATAGTTGTTTAATGTTTGATGCAGTTTGGTAATGTATGATGGATAATAAGTCTATATTTAAAGATATCTGCTTGTTGATAGCTCATTATTTAATGTTTCTTGGAGAATTCAATGGCGTGTTTTTGATAGGTTTCGTTGTTTAAATGAAATCCACCCTGTTGTAATGTCTCTTATTAAAACCTAAACAAATGAGGAGCATTAACTGTGGAATTTAATTGACAAGTAGTTTGTAATTTGTTATTATTACTTATTATAAATGTGCATCTGTGATTAATGGTTGCATTTTTCCCTGTGTCGTTGCACCTGTGAACTTGATTCCACTTCCTCTCTTTTCCTTTTTTTCCCACTTTACTCTCACATTGTACAACTGAGGTATACATGTAATAATCAGTATCGTGTGCTGTCTAATGATAGAGTGTAGGTTTTAAGAAGACTGTGTGATCTTTGGTAATTTTTTCTCTCACCAAAGAGTCTTCCGTTTTTGCTGGGCTGGTTCATTATACAGGTACCTTCTTTGTTGATGTGTGTACACTGTACCTTGAACAGTTTGTATTTGCCTGGCTATGACATTGACCCATCATTTTGTAAACAAAGGTCACGTATTCTGTTTGTTATTGTCTCTGTTGTTTATGATATTGATATGAAAGTTTCTAAGCTTAGAACAGCAGCAATAGGGGTCAGTGTTTTAGAAATGTTCACAAACTTCTGCTGTAAATTCCTTGGACCTGCTAAGCAACAATTCGCTTTGCACAGAGAACAGTTACCCAGCAAACACTGGTTACCAGCCAAAATGCCATGGTGCATATTGCTCAGAGCTGGTACCCAGCCACATTTTGCATAGCCCGTGGCAGTTCTGTAGAATCAGTCGGTATATGTTTAAAACAGCCCGTATGCTCTAAATGTGTAAAAACAAGTTGTTAATTGTACATAAATTTAGTCTGGTTCCCAGACTTGACATTTTCACTTGGGTATAATTTGTAAATTGGGTAGCTACCATTGATGCAATGTGTGACGCAGTGTCTTTAATGCAAGGTGCGCATGCCAGTTTATTTAGAAAGCAATGGTTAACAGAACATAAACAAATGTGGCAGTAAGTACATGTGTTCAAAAACAAATGTTATAAAAGTTGAGAAAAGTTACCATTGTGTAGCATGTGAGGAAATCTGTGAAGAAAGGTAGTTTTTAAGTGTTAGATATTTCCGAGCATTGAATACGTCCAAAATCACAGAACATGAGTCTGAAAAAGTTGTCAAAATCTTACGGTCTGGTAACTAGACTATACATAAATTATGTACCAAAAACATTTGGCCCTCTCACAACCCTTTTTAACCAAACCTCAACTGTGTTGCAAGTTTGGTTTCCCCTAGCACCTAATACATGAAAAGCCTGGAAAGTTTGAACCAAATGAAATTGAACGTCATACATTATGCTTGTGTAAAAACGATTAGAAATTGTGAGCTAAGTCTTGCAAGTCATGTCAGTCAGGGACATCAAATCATGCAGCAGTACCCTGAAGCGACAGCTGCTAATGCAGTTAAAGTAAACACATGAATAAGGCCCATAGGTCAGTTACCCTGTGGATATTTCACTTTGAATAATGGTCCAATGAAAGGATCTAACTGACTCCAACTGCATATCTGACCAAACGAAGTACACCTAACCAGTTCGTTGTTCACTTGAAAAATTATCTCACTGTTCAGCACTGCATATTCATGAGTAATTTTGAATATTTATCACTGAATTGTACAGTTCATGTAGATTAGATTTTAAGCCTGATGCCTGTAGATTGCTATAGCGGTAAAAAGAAGTTTCTGTTGTCATTTGAATGTTAGAACCTTAATTTTTCTCCTTGAAAACAAGTATTAAGAATTAAACCCAAATCTGTATATTTAACAACGTGAATAAGAAATTATTTCCTGTCTTCTTTTTATTTGAATGTGATACGTACCCTCCTCAGACGAAAACTTGGGATGTGCATGAAAACCTCACTGTTGGTTGTCAAAAACAACTTGCTATAAAAATGACCTTTCCCCGTTGGCAGTATTTTTGAGGTCTGTAACTAGTCCTTTCTTCTCGTAAGACTGATCAATTAGTGCTGAAAATATGTGGATTGTTGGTGCATGAACTTTATTTCATCATCGGGTATTTAAAACGGAGGTCTCACCTTTGTCATAAAGCATTGCTTAGAATATTTGTTAAACTTCATCCCAGCAATATATTCATGCATCGAAGTCCCTGAAACAAGGTTCTCGTTAATGAAGATGTGACTCACTGAACCCGCCTAGTCCAAGCATAGGGTCCGAGTAACTTCGACTCTACAAATCCCCTTTTTAAACGTTTGGACGTGGTCCGGCGATCATATAGTACCCCGACCATGTCCAAAGGTTAAAAAAAGTGATTTACATAAAGATACTACGACCAATTGTAAAAGTATTTGAAATTAGATGCAAGTCTTCTTTATTGGATTGCGTGATCCTCATTTGCACTTGCGTACGTAGTAGGATGACGAATAATGGTTATATAAATGACTCTAAGTGTAACTTTTTTTCTGTTGTTTTAGGTGTGTAAATGTACTCATCAAAGATGCATCAGTTTGATTAGCTTTCCCTCTATAAAAAGAGTTTTCTGATGAATGATATGCATATACGTCTTCACTTGAACCTATAACACCACTATACATCGTTTAGCTGAAAGTCCAGTAATAGGCCCCCCTATAATCCTGATTTGTAGAGTCCAAGTTACTCGGAGAGCTTAACCCCTAATTTCAATTTGAAATGCCATGCATTTGTTCCCCTCATCTGTTCCGTCTTTTATCAAAAATGTTTGCTAACTCTGCCTTTAAGCCGACCTCAAAACTGTTAAATGTTTGAAAATAAGAAAATAAGCGTTCGTATTTTGCGTATTGCTTTGACCGGTATCTTCTTCTTTGGCGCGCGGCCGAGACACCCTCTGCGCCTGTCCCATTGAAAGTTTATTAACTAATCATGAAACAGTCGTATGACAGTCTATAACTGGTGTCCGCGTCTGGCTCGCGCATAACGTTCGTATAATGCGCACAAAAATTCTATTTCCGAGCACCAGTTGATAGAAAAAGCATCCCAAGATGGCAGCGGCCATGTGCACGCTGTCCAATTCTGTCTCAGAGTTCGAAGACTGGCTGTCAAAACGATTGAAAGAAATAAATATTGACGATGAGGTGTTCGGTTCTTACATCCTTGGAGTCGTCGATACAGATGACTCAACAGATGAAGACAAAATGGAGACACTGATGGGTATTTTAGCTGAGATAACTGTGAGTAAAATAGTCGTGGCGCATTCTAGCCCTAGTGTGGCACGGACTCTCACTCCCGATCCATCCTTAGCCACACACCCGTATACGCAATTTCGTGTCGACGTATTGGACATTTCGGCGCACGCACTTATCATCGTGGGCGCAATTTGTTTTGCTCACGAACATAATTCTTGACCTTTCCGCTTTCTAAACACTCACGTTATTCAGGTATTTTCCAGTCTTTTTGCCTTTATCCATTCAATCTCACAGGCTCGCTCTCACAGTCGCCATCTTTAAAATAAAGTCGTTGAACGTTACGTCACTTGACCCCTCATCGTCTCGACAGCTGTTCCATGTCAAGACATCTAAACTGCTGCCAAAGTTTTGGAAGAGTCCATTAGTACATGTAGTATCTTATCGACCAGTCCGTGTTTTACATATGTCTTGACATGGAACAGCCGTCGAGACGATGAGGGGTCAAGTGACGTAATGCTCAACAACCTAATTTTAAAGATGGCGACTGAGAGAGTGAGCCCATTAGATTGAATGGATAAAGGCAAAAAGACTGGAAAATACCTGAATAATGTGAGTGAAATCATTCAATAAATGGTTTTTAGAAAGCGGAAAGGTCAAGAATCATGTTCGTGTGCAAACCAAATTACGCCTACGGTGATAAGTGGGTGCGCCGAAATGTTCAATACGTCGACATGAAATTGCGTATACGGATGTGTGGCTAAGGATGGATCGGGAGTGAGAGTCCGTGCCACACTAGTGGGGCTAGGCGCGTTCATGATCGTCTTGGCCAAGCCTAGCCCTGGTTGGACGACGTCTACATTAGTCACAATGTAATGTAGATGTGGTCCAACCTTGGACACGCCAGACATTATTGCCCTGTAGTGTAGGCCTGTAGTTTTAGTTTGAACTAGTAGTGGGCCTACTTGCTGTAGTCCAGCCTCGTGAATAAGCCTTATTCAAGTTATTTCTGATACTGCATGAGTGGTTTTGCACAACGGTAGAAAGGCATTGTGGGAAGGGAAAAGGAGCAAATATTGCCCATGAAAATTGTGAAAACTGATGCCTACGTTCCAGCACAAGATACAGCCGCGTTGAGGGCCCATTGTGGCCAATTTTCTTTTTAAGAATACAAGTTGGCAGTCCTGTTTGCCTTCATTTGAAACAAATGCCTCC